>NW_025941577.1:0-169457 GCF_000764305.2 Hyalella azteca
CGGCAGGCGTTTGGCAGGCGGGCGGCAGGCTGGGAGCCGGATTGCCATCAGTAAACAACAAACCATAACTAGAAGCAGCCCCCTATTGAAAATTAACGGCTGTTTTATGGTGGCCTTTTGGCGGCTGAGAGTCGGCCGGTTCTGATTTGCCGATATTGCCGATACCATATTGATACCACTCATAAAAATGTAGGTATCATATTGTCGAAATAGGCATGCACTTGCCGAGTGTTGAATTGATACGTCCTTTTTCCGGGCCAAACTGGGTCAAGATGACCCATATTACAGTGAAAGTGTACCGCTATTCCGCGAACTTTTCGGAGTGTAGAATCAGTCCATTTACATCCAAAGAGGAACGACGGGGGAAGTGATATATATACGTGTAATAGTAACGATAAATAAAAAATAATATAGCATAGTGACATTGTCAACATTACTTTTTATCTCTTATGGGTGTTTATTTGGACGTTACTATTCCTAAACTAAAATTGTTCATCAAGAGTTGTACAAAGTTTTATAGAGCCGTCTAAATATTTATTATATTGCTCTAAGTCAATAGTTTCAGGAACGATGGAAAGGCGTCCGCTGGCCGCCGATAACGCGGCCTTCATTTCCTGCTCTCCTCTCTGTTGTGTTCGTCATTCGTTAAGGTAGGCCTATAATATCTAAGTAGGCCTGTAATATCTAGGTAGGCTTATATTATCTGAGTAGCCCTGTAATATCTACGTAGATCATAATAACTATATGTAGGCCTGTTATATCCAGGTAGGCCTGTGATATCAAGGTAGGCTTATAATATCTAGGTAGGCCTATAATATCTTAGTAGGCCTGAAATATCTAGGTAGGCCTATGATATCTAGGTAGGTCTACAATATCTAAGTAGGCTTATAGAATCTAGGTAGGTTTATAATATTTAAACCGGTCAATAATATCGTCCAGAGAAGTCATGTATTACGGAAATTTTGAGAACAGCGCCCAGCCTCTCAATTTGCTGTTGTAAATACGGGAGGCCTTGATGCCGGAGGTCGTAATGAAGAAGGCATTATTTTAATTAATCTTACATATGTACACTGCATAGCTAAATTAAATCTCTGAACAGTAATATAAATGCATCAAATGGAAATGATATTGCACCCGAATCTCCGCGATGTCTGCTCATGTTTTGATGAAACGCTTTCCGCTGCACATGGTAATAATGATTCTTTTTCAAATTTATAATTAAATATAGATTATATTTATAACGCAATATTTTCGCAATCTGATTTAAGATAATTATGTATTACCTATTAACTACCCCCGGAAGGAATGATAATTACAACAATTTTATTTCCAATTACTCTGGCTTTTTTCCTCTCGCAATTATGCTTGTTATGGAAATTTATATCGAAATATATTCCACGTCGAAAAATATGTACTGTATTTCTTACCATAATTATTCTTGCACTGCCTATATAAGTGCACCAGCGGAACACATCGGAAAACAACAATAGAAAATATGGATATAAAATAAATAATGCTAGAGATAAAACCTAAATAAATCATACAAATTATTGAATGAATTATGAACGTTTCGAGCGGCATTAGTTTTAACGAGAAGTCGAGCCATGGCCGCTCTTTGTGAATTTTAGCGAACGAAGGTCGTTGCAATCATTACATTGTTTCACGTGTCATTCAATGCAAGATATTTAACTGAAGAAATTGTCGAAAAGCAATATAATTGAATAAGTGAATAAGTGTCAAATCAATGAAAAAGTTTGAAGTAATAACATAAGTGCAGTCGAAACGTTTTGTCACGCGTGTCTAATCATTCGATGTTTGACCAGAAGGAATAGTTAAAATGCAATTTACGTATTTTTTTATGAGTTATATGAGTTAAAAAAGTTTGAAGGAACAGTAAACGTGCGTTTCAGCCGTTACTTATATATAAAATCTTTGAAAAATGTATGGCAGAGGTAGAGTGCAATTTATCCAATTTTTTATCGGTCTGAATTGATGAATGTTTGATTGAAGGAATATGCAAGGGGGAAAATTATACCTTTTTCGCATATATGTATTTGCTGCGCAAATTCATGGCTGAAGGACAAGTAAAAATGTAATCTATACATCTTTTATGTGTCTATTTATTAGAAAATGCTCGACTGAAGGAATATTTATTATAAATAGCTGTTATCAATCTTTGATTACTCAATCAATCAGCAATCTTTACAATTGTCCACGTATCTATCTATTGCATTGATTCGCAGACTATCAGAATTATTTATCCGTAAAACGTAAAACTTTTAGAATTATCATGGAAAATGCATCGAACCAATATTCTTCTCACGAATCTTGAACGATATGATAATATCTTGATATATCATGATTTGACATTTTTCAATCAGAAATTATACATAAATAATGGCAAGCGAATTAATACGTCATTATAATACGCAATGATACGCCATAATAGTATCGATGAAATATTATCTCTGGAAACTTTCGTTTCAAGCGTAATTTGAAATAACATTTTTTATTTTTTGAACAATATTTATTACCTTCGAAAAATGATTTCTCAAATGTATTTAAATGTAATTCTTGAATATTTATGTCTAATAACAGTTTCCATGACGCTATTTGACATTCATTTAAGAATTTGATTAGATTACTGACTGAAAAATAAGAGAACAATGCGATTACTTGACAACGTCAGATTAAATCGTTCACAAATCGTTAAGACGATAAAAAACAACTATAAAATACAAGTTAGAAACGAACTCCAGTGCATAAAAAACTTAACAAGTTGACGAAAGTTTAAACACTAATGACCTCTAAGACACCTGAAACAAAAGTTCGATGACTCACTAACTTTTTGACAGAAAATCTCGAGTGTTCTTAATTTGAAGAGCACCGTGCTGATATTTGACATTCGAAAAAAGTCATGTAGTTTAAATTAAATTCAGGTTTTGCGAAAAGGAAAGATTTATTTGAAGGCGAGGAAATTGAGAGATGCATTGCATAAAATTCTAGGAACTAGAATGTTACTTGTTTGCACTCTTTTGCAGAACAAAAATAAGACTGGACAGCCGGAAATGTTGTATTCGGTAAACTTTTTGAGAATGATTCAACAATCATGACGACTTAACGATTTTCCCGAACTTCAAACTTCTTAAGAGCATTTCTGAAGCCAAAAAGACTCAAGACTTCCATAGCACAACCATTTTGCTGCTTAACTTATGGAAAAGATGAAGCATAACGCAAGCCAAATTAATATTTATTTCCGTTTTTATTGTTTTGCTTTGCGTAGTTTAAAAATACTGCTTAATGCACTTCTGGCCCTCTACTGACTATTGTGAATTACAACAAGTAATACAAAAATAAATGAACGAAAAGAATTTTGAATATTTATTGTCGGAATTGATTGGATTACTGTCGGGACAAAAAAAAAAACAGTTTTACACATGGTGAGGAGTATTTTAAAGATTTCATTCTCTTCCAGCGAAAAAAATTAGTCTAAAACATTTCTAAATTAAACCCAAACAATTTTTTCTTGTCTCTAAATACATCAAATTCTCAGAATCGCTTAATCGAATCTAAATCTAAAGAAAACTTGATATCATCTACTGGCCGCCTGTAATTTTTTAAGTAAACCGTAAATAATAAATGTTTAATATTTGTTGACTCGTCTAGCTGCACATATTACTCTCCTTCACTAAGGGCGAGTTTTGTTTACATTTGAAGCTCATTTGTCCAATTGGATGAATATGATGGTTTTAATTTCAGGCTGCGCTATGCCAGACTGAAAGTTTTTGTCGCCTGGCAGGCATATTTCAATGAATAAATAGCAGTAATGTGGTATGGAGGCAATGTGGAATGGATGCAATGTGGTATGGATGCAATGTGGAATGGATGCAATGTGGTATGGATGCAATGTGGTATGGATGCAATGTGGTATGGATGCAATGTGGTATGGATGCAATATGGAATGGATGCAATGTGGTATGGATGCAATGTGGTATGGATGCAATGTGGTCGGGATGCAATGTGGTATGGTTGCAATGTGGTATGGATGCAATGTGGTATGGTTGCAATATATATGGTATGGATGCAATGTGGTATGGATGCAATGTGGTTTGGATGCAATGTGGTATGATTGCAATGTGGTTTGAATGCAATGTGGTATGGTTGCAATGTGGTATGGTTGCAATGTGGTATGGTTGCAATGTGGTATGGTTGCAATGTGGTATGGTTGCAATGTGGTATGGTTGCAATGTGGTTTGGATGCAATGTGGTTTGGATGCAATGTGGTATGGATGCAATGTGGTTTGAATGCAATGTGGTATGAATGCAAATTGCAATGTGGTATGGTTGCAATGTGGTATGGATGCAATGTGGTATGAATGCAATGTTGTATGAATGCAATGTGGTATGGATGCAATGTAGCATTTTGCACTGGCAAGGTAGTATGGTGGCTACAGTTATTGAAGAAACTTTTCAAATGATGCCAAAATCATAGAATGAGTGAATAAAATAGTTTACCTATGGAGATAGATCTTAGAAAACGTCCAAAAAGATTAGTAGAAAATGTTCAAGAAATTATTCTTACTGCGCAAACTGAAATAAATTTTTTACAAATGTATACATGGTGTCATGAATAACAAATAATATTAAAATAATTAAGATAATGATACAAATTACAAGCTGCATTAATAGGAAACCTAAGTTATATATATTCTAGCTGTATTAATATATAAAATACGGAAATCTCAAACATATATAATAAACTTTTTACGAATGAGCTACTTTTATTTCCTGTATCGAGTGTGTCCTACCTAAAATGGGACCGACTGTCCTAATGAACACTTCTTACTTCCGACTCGTGTTCGTGGTTAGATGAGTTGATTTAACCCAAGTTTCCGTACACTCAGAGAAATGTGAGATCATTTGTCCATAAGAACTATCATACCTATGCACTTTTTGCTCCTGTGTGGCAGTGTGTGTCATCTTGAGCAGTTTTGGCCGGGCATTACGGTGTACCAGTGCTAAGTGCTGGGAAGTGTGTCACTATTTTATTTGAACTGTTTGAGTCTCTCATTTTTCTGAGCATAGACCTGAATGAGCTCTTAATGAACAATTAAAGTTTTCTGATCGAAGAAAAAAATCAGGCGGAAACTCATATAACGTATACTCAATTAATCACAAAATATTCCGAAGAAGACGATATTTTCAAGTGAATTTCATTGTCACTTAAGCAAATTGTGACTATTAGCAAAAATAGAATGAATCATAACTGGATAAAATGCTGAAACTCGTGAATACATGATCAACTTAGTGTCCGGCACAGATTTTCCTGTTTCTATACATTCAGAAACTATTTTGCGCTAGTGAGTCCAATTGTTCAATATCCGAGGATTGCTTTAGGTTTCAGATTCAAACTCTGATTGTGATTAGATGTCCATTTTCCGATTTTGTAATTAATTTTTAGTCGATGGCCACTGAATATTTTTTTAACCTGATGATACACTGAATTGAACAATTGTCCTGAACTCAGTTACCGCGATATTTTCCATCGCTTTTATAGCGTCATGTTTCTAAGGTTTTGGCTGTCACGCAAAAATTCATTAGAGGCATTCTTTTATCTATAATCCGTAGAAAATATGCTAATTGGTTAATTGAGGTAAATATCGTTAGCTAACTCAGAGAAATGAGTGGGGCTTCGCCTTAATAACGATGCAATTTTTGCCCTTGTTTTGATCCTCCTGACCCATTTTGGCTCAGCAAAAGGAATTTCTGACCCAGTTTGGCCCGGTAAAAAGACTTCTGTGTTAAGTCCGTCCCTGCTCGCGCTTTGGGTAAATAAGTGTGTTACTATTCGGACAATGTGACCATTCATCTTTCTTAGTGCAACGCGACTGACTGAGTCGCCAGTTTACATGTTCTAAATTCAGCTGGGGAATTAAACTCATGAAAAAGATTTATTTTTAACTTTTTTATTCAAGAAAGCGACTAGATATTCAGAGCAGTCGTCTCAAATATATAAAACAATCTATTATTCTACCAAACCTCTACTGTACACAATATCCTTCTACACACGTGATGTATAAAGCTAAATATTAGCGCAATTTATTTAGTTCACTGATCCAATTTGGATGTTGATCTATAGACACACATTTTTTCTAATATTATTGTGAAAGATTGCAATAATTTCTGGATCGTTATTAATTGGGATCCCCGAACAGTGAATCGATGTGTTAATGAATTCTTAATAAATAATTTTAAACGATAATACCGAAATGCCTTCCATTTGACCTAATACAGCAGAAATTTTGAGCTCAACAGTGCAATTAAAAGTTTACCACCAGCGTTCACAAAAATATCTAGGAACAAGATCCACGAATTGGTCGAGCAATCACAACCTACAGTGTAGATAACATTAAACATCATAACAATACTCATTTAATTAATAAGCGAGTCCATTAATATTTGCATCATAACAAACAGGTTCTTGCGTCTCAAGAACAATCGGTAGAAAGACGGTAACAAGAATCGAACAACCATAGTTATTGATGCTCCAAGCGTGCTGCAATGATTGTGTCTCTACATTATTTCTAGTTGCTGAAGATATTCCTAGTCTCTTTTCTAAATCTATTACATCATATCTTTTATATACACAAAATATTACAATAAATGTTATCACAGGCACTACTCTTCAAATTTAGTCGATCGAGAACATCGAAATATTATATTTTTCAACCACGCCACAAATTATCTAAGGAATTAATTCTGGGCTAACGAGAATAATTCAGAACTCGTAATTTAATTCAAGGCTGTGACAGGGAATCAAGATTACCTGTCTTGACAAAATAATAATATTGAAATAATAATCCTAATAATAATAATGAACTGTGCATTGAACCGTTCAGTTCCTCTAATGAGTATATGAATTATAATTATATCCCTCATATAAGCTCATATATATATCCTTATATAAGCTCCATCATAAAAATATTTTTTGAAAAAGTCGAAGTTATTTTAAATTCGTCAAATCGATGGGTACTCAATAATTAATTTTGATTTAAGAAATTACTAGAGTTAACTGGACTAAGGTTTTTATTTATACTTCTCGCTAAAACATTTGATAGAGTATTCATCATACTAATTGAAATTTAAATCGATGAAAAATGAATTTTTTTAAATTTTTAATGAAGCTTGAAAGAATCATCGTCAATTTTTTCATGATATAGAATGTGATACTAAAATTCAACTATGGCAGGTTTAACGAAAGCCAACTCATGTTTCGGAGTCAATTTTTCAAAAATATTCCAACATGAGTCTTGCAGCATCGCTAAAGTGAACGATAAAAGCACCACGTTGCTCGTGACACCAAAGTAAACATTGGACACAATAGAATCTTCTGAAACTTTACCTTAAAAAAATTCCGAAACCCTCGACAATTTTAGTAAATTGGCACAATTCAGTCAAGTTCACTAGCCTGAGCCGCTCTCACCTCTGCTATCGCCGAAACAATCTAGTTTCCGTAACTCAAACCCTAACTGAAACCTAAGCTAACGACATTTTTACCTGGTGAGTGGTCTTTACCCGCTCCTCGCTTGAAATAAAGCAAACTGGACGCACGACAGACATCATAAAGATAAGCTTTTGAAAGCGCCAGCAAAACTCGATACTATAAATCTAGGCGAGGGATGAAATTCACAGAGACGTGACTGGACTTGAACAAGAGATGGCCACGGCATCGCACGATGAGCTCGGGTCGCCAGAGACTTTTAAAGCCTTGGCAGTCTCTTTTGAGGACTTCTGTGCCGCTTTTCTCGGAGAAGTAACTTCTGTCTCAGCTGATTTATGGGATTCAACTGCAGCAGAAAGAGGGGACTCTCCATCATCTGGTTCATAGAGATCATCCAAGATATCAGTAGAAGAGAGTTGGGAATCATCTACATTAAGAGGCTGATAGCCAGTATTAGCATTGCTGCTGCCTACGAGTTTACTCAAGAGTCCACTATTGTGCTTGAAAACATCGTTCAAAGAATGTGTGCTCATTTTCATATAATCTATTCTATTGTTCAAATTTGCCTGATGTTCAGCAGGTTGCTTCTGGACGTAATGTCGAGACATGCAGCCATTTTGTTCTTCAAGTTCTGAGTGAGATGAGTAATCTAAAACGATTGCAGAATCCGGAGACGTATCCAGAGCACTGTTTCTCTGGGAATGATTGCAGTTTGAAACTCTGCTATGTGAATTGTGGAGTGGTAGCATCAAATTTCCTGATATTTTATTAATTAAATGATGGGATGCATTAGAGTTACTGGCGTGCCCTCCATGTGCTTGTCTGCTGTCAAAATCTTTGAAGGTTGCAGAGTTTTGATTAATGCCAGCCGAGTTGTGGACTTGAGGCAGCTCATAAAGGGGGTCGGGGATTTGATCTTGCATATAATTTGAGGCTAAAATATGAGGGCTGCTGTAAATCTCACTGGAAGTTGAGGGAATGGATTTAGTGTAGTACGGAGTTACATCGTAACTTGGGTCTTCGATCTCGCAATAAATATTGTGAGTTTTCTGAGGTCTCAGAGTATAAGTAGCCACCCGACTGACGACCGGGATATCTGTCTCTATTATCGGTACAGGGGCACAATAGTATCGGGGCCGGGGAAGGGTCCGGCTGTTGAGAGAAGAAGAATTAACTTGCATGGCTTGGTGGGCCGACGAGTGGTCAGGCAGACGACGTTCTTGCTCGGCCAGGTTCGGAGAATAGCCATCGACCGGACCCTCCTGATCTCGGGAGCACACGTCCGGTTTTGGCAAGTTCCAACGGATGGTAAAATCGCCAGTCGACTCGTAAGTATTTTCATTTGTTGCTTTGAAATTATGGACAAAATTTCCGTTCATTGTGTTCGCTTTCTTCTGCATTGTTGAAGCCAGTGCATAATTAGATGCTATGAATTTTTTCCCGCGCGTTGGACTCTCACCATTAAGCTTGTTGCACTTGCTGGATGGTTCATATGAAGTTCCGACAGAGAATATTTTCTGCTCATTTGTGTGGGAATTCGATTGTTTGATCGTAAGAGTTGCTGCCGCGGCAAGCAACGATGCGCACAAAAATATTTCGATAAGACGCTCAAAACTGACCAAGACCCACCATGACCAGGTTTTGAGGCCTCCTTGTTGGTTCATTTGAAATTCCCGACTGAAAATGTGATGAAATGAAAAAACGATGAGAATGGCCTGCAGCAGAACAGCCAAGCACATCACAGCACAAGTGTATTGAGGTAGCACCACCCTTCGTTTCGACACTCGAATGAAAGATTGATAAAGAAGACAAACATATCCAACAATGAGAACCATATTCCATCCAATGGTGAAACACTGGATTCCAGTGACAAGTTTACGAGCAGAATCAGGATAATGCAAGACTCCGTTGGATATATCGATGAGCACGCTGGTTCCTATGTGTATTCCAGTAACAACGGCCAGAACAAGAGGCGACTGAAATTTAGCCGGAAGCAGAGAGAACCTGGAAGCTCTCAGCAAGATCAAGAGCATGAGGGCGAACGCAGTCGAGAGAATAGGAGAAACTGAGTTCATAAGTAATGAGATGAGAGCTCTGGGTAACTTTCCTTCCAGTCCATATGGATCATGAAGGAGAATAATACAACGCAAAGAGCCAGCGAGTAAAATAAGCAATTGTAACGTGACGTAGTGGCCACGTGGGATAAGATGAGTGCACGTGTGAATGCGGCATAAACTTACAAGTGAAATCAAAACAATGAGTCCCATCAAAATTCCTGTCATATAAATGTGAACGTGCATTGTTTGTCCTATGTTTGTCTTCGATAGGATGTAGCTGTCTGGTTTGGTTGGAGCGTTTTGTGATATAGGAGAGATGCTTGAAATGACGGATGGGTAATATTCGCGGCGACCATTATGGGCTTCATGTTCATTCCTCCTGTCGGTCTCCATGAAGTAGTTGAGAATTCCGTTTCTTGCAGGATCTCCATATGTACCATCCACCTCTTCAGGTAGTGGCAACGATGATTCAAAAGCTTCTACTGAATTTTCATTTTCATGTAACTTTTCTATCATTTGCAGCCTGGTAGACGTCTTGTAAACTGGTACTACCGTGGAAGTCGTGGTAGAGGTGGTTGTGGTTGTAGCCGTGGTGGTCTCAGGGAGTTTAGATATGACTGAAGATTCAGTAATTCCGTAAGCAACACCTCTAAAAATTGCCGCGATGTCTTTCTCTCTTACATTTCTTCGGGAAACTTTTTGAAATTCGCCGAGAGTGGATCCGTAACTTCTTCCCATTGATATGAGATTGCGATCAGAATTCATTTTGATTGATGAATCATCATAGAATTTATAGATCCTGTCTGCTGCGTCTATTGAATATTGCTGTGATGTTGATGAGGCTAGCAGCAGGAGTATTGACAGACAAGAAAAAACACGAGCACTCGATGCCATTTTCTTGATGGATGATCCCAAAGAAGGATTCGTCTTCGTTCTCGGCTTCCTTCAGACCGACTCGAAAAATCTGCAAGAAAATGAAAAGGAGTTAATTAAGCACAATGCATATAGAAAATAAGAATAATTGGGGACGATATTCAGTTTAAAAATTCTGATACGTATTTTGTTAAATACGATAGAACAACTTATCGTATTCTGAAATACTTATGGCTGAAAATTATGATCCAGCCCGTGAGATACAGTCAGATATTGTGAATTTAAATTTTATTTTCAAGAAATTAAACAGACCGTAAAACTGAATACGACTCTATATTTCCAGCACCCAGACATCATAAAAACCACCGCATGCATAAAAATTCGTGCCTCCTAAATTCGGAGACATCGTGCCGTTTTGGAGCTTATCTCGGTCATCAGGGACGAAATTTTCAGAATAAATCCGAGTTAAAACTTAAAGTCCCCAAGTCCATTTTTCCGTAAAAAAAATTCTTCAAGGCGAACGCATACACACGCCGTATCACTGATACGTCTCTTCATCACCTCAGTCTCCGGGAAGGCAAAGCGTTGAGCGAGTTTGCATTTTCAAGTTATGGAAAGAGGGCGCCGTTCCCGGCGCATGAAAGGGGTTGTAAAATGAGATTTTTCTCTCCATTGACTCAGCCTCACGACCCATAAACAATCAGGTACAATTTGCTGTCGTAACGTAGCGATCGTAATTCTGGGACTAAGTTTGCAGCGCCGAAGCGCGAGTGTTGGCAAGTTCCAAAGGTGGTCGGGTAAGTTGCGTCGTGAATCTGGAGGCTCCTCGGCAAAATTCATCGAAAGTTTAATTAATTTTGCTCAGTAATTAGAAAGTTGGGAGAAGTTATGGGAGACCTGCCGTGTTTATCATTTATTTTGGAGCGAAACTGTGGCTTCAATCGGCAAAAAGATGAGCAAGGAGCCTGGCGTGTAACATTAATTCTAGAGTGAGAAACATTAATTGCTGCCGAGCTCACACCAACACCTCGTGAACTCAATTGCTGTGAGCGCAGCTTTAATCGCACAAATGAGCGGCCGTTACGGAGATCGTTTTTCCCCTCTATAGATGATTTGACGGCAATAGAATTACTGCATTTTTTCTTGCTATAGATGACGAGAATTCAGTCGAGAAGCTGTGTTGTTTCTGTGATGACTCGAAGGTGTTTTTTTTTTTGCCAGCGATAAAATGCAAAGACTAAACAAATAATTCCCTCCAAATGATCATATATTTCAAAGAGTTAGTTAAACACTATTTTCATCATAAAAATTCACGCAGTGTATCTTACAATTTATTTTCATTAAATTTTTAGATTTTCATGATTAACAATTATTCAGCCAACAAAATTATCAAATATCTATAATATTTTCGTCTAAACGTTGAAAAAATGAGTACTTGATTTAAAATGTAGTGAAATTTATTTAAATCTCTATAGTGGAGCTATAAGAAACGCGCAGAGCGAATCTCATTTATTTCCTCATTTAAATAGGAAAATGTTAATTTTTTACATTTTTTGTATATAATTCCGCGAAATGATTGAACGTTACACGATTCCACCATATTATGTACAGAATAAAATAGTTCAGGTAACTCCTCGTAATAATTTGTCGGGGATATTCTGTGGCTTCAGAGAATGCATTAGGGAAGCGATCTGGAAACCGCATTCATTAATCATGTGAAGAATAAAAATTATGGCCGTGGTAAGTTTGGCCGCCGAAATGCCGCCGATGTGCCAGATGGAATATTGTGAACTGGAGGTGTGAGACTCAAAATGAGGTGAAACACGCTCAAGTATTTCGCTATATCTTTTTCAGTATGAAAGTTTCTCCGGTATATTAGATTATTGAAAGGCTTCGAAATACGATTCTACTTTCGGAAATACCCTAAGATTTAATATGTTAGTTTCGCACCATAATTCAATGTAATATTTTAACATAACCGAATAATTTTGTGGGAATGAAGATCAGGTCATATAATTTGCTCTTAATTTTTTTAATTTAAAACTATTCTCAGATTTCAATATAAATATTTTTAACGTTGTTCAAATGTCCAAACACTTCGCTCCACACAATTTATAATGATAATAATTCACAGTGTTAAATAATCCTGAACTCGTATGACCAGCCAGCCTAATACCTACCCCCTGTAATATATTTCCACGCACTCAAAAAAATAATTGGATCATAAGTCATGAATAGTGACACAACTTCTTACTTTCGGCACAAGTAGCGAGTGGACGTAGCACTGATACGCCTCTATCCCGGTCTAAACTGGGTTAATATAACCCACCCACGTGCAAAATATGCATCGTTATCTGGACAAAGTTCCACTTATTTACCTGAGTGTGGGATTCTGGATACTAAAGCTCGCGGCTCTGTTGGAGAACCGCAAAAAGCTCAACGCGCTCCCACTAACATTTCTCTAAATGTAGAGAAAGATTAATGAGGCTCTGAACGTAAGAATTGTTCTGGGTCCCCACCACACCCTCGTCCTTCCCTCTTTAGGGAGCTCGTTCGTCAGACCAATTTTCATTTATCATTATTGTCCTTTCAAACTGTGATCGGAAACCTCTCTATTAACAAATATCCATCGGTAACTTGTAATATTTATATCAAGGTTTCATGATGCTTGAAATTGACTTTTTCTATATGGTACTTTAAAACTGTAAACGTATCCCAGCAAATTGGAAAATATCCGTCCATTGTTTTTCAATTTCATAACAATATTTTATGATACTTGAAATTAACTAAGTGGTCGTTTAATCTTAAGTTCGCATTCAGCGTGACATTGATCGTAAAATAACCTCCCCCTGCTATTTTTTAAATTTAAATCGCTCGCAAATGGTTCTTTTTCAGACTATGTAGCTGCAGCTTTGGTAAACTTTTCGCCCTCTCAGATTCAAATTTATAACTTTTCCTTAGATCTTTTAGAGATTCATATTCCAAATTTAGGACTCATTTTACATCGCTTAAAAAGTCTCTAAACTTCCTTGAAATTCTCGTTTGAGAACTTTAATGGTTTTTACGTCAATACAATTCCGCCCGCGTGATAAGTTATCAACCGTTGAACTGAGCCAGGATACGGCGTTACAGTGAAAGCTTTTAGTGAGCTAAAAAATCAGAAATATCTGATGGTAAGGAAGGCTGAGAATATATTATGAAAATGATTTTCTATTAATCACTGAGTCATTGCGCATTCATTTAAACATACAAGTAAAGCTTTAAACATTATATCGAACATTCATCACTATGCTCACAGTTTCTAAACGCTTATATTCATAATTTCTCATATTATGCATCACTATTAGCACTCTATACAAGCCCCTATTATTGTTATTAGTCAGATAATTCATACTACGCGGTACTATGTATATCACTATATCACCGTTATTTCTTCAAACATGCATCACCATGAGCACTCTGTTTTTACCTTTTTAATACGCATTATTTCTCCAATCATTATCATACATCAATATGCGCACTCTGTCCAGTCTGTATTATCGTTATTTTTCAAATCATATATCATCATGCGTACTAAGTCTCAGTCTATATAATTATCGTTATTCACCGTGCTCACTTTTCTCTCGTTCTCACAATTCTCCACTACATTCGTTCATTATTATTCAATGAAAAAAAGTCGGTTTGGAGGCCGAGGTTACATGGCAGCTCTCGCGGTCGCGCGTCTGTACCACAGAGTATGAATGGAATTCTCTCAGTCTGCACTTCTAACGTTAACAATAACGTAGAAGTAGCATTAAAGCGTCAGTAAAGCGCATTAAATCGCGCGTTAAATTAAGTCCTGATTTTACAACGGTCATTCATTTTTATATTGTCGAACAAACTAAAAATCAATAAATGGGCTTTTGTCATTCATATTAAATTAGTGCGATGCTTTTCTCGATGTGAAATGCATTATTTGTACGGAAGAAGTTTTGGATAACGCGAATACAATTGATTTACATTAGCAACATTTTTTGATAGGATGTATGTTCGTTAAACTTTTCTAGTTCTATACCATCTTAACAAATAACAATTTATCAGGCAAGCTTCCAGCAACAAATATCCCTAATTTTTCCGTTAATTATCTGATATTTTAAGATCCAGAGACTCAAAATAACTAACTTATTTCTACCTGGTGTAGTTTATATTTTATTATGAAAATATAACGCAAATAAAAGAAACTGAATCTACCGAGTTGAGTGAGCCCGTCCCCAGTCTCCCACACCGCGAGTGTCGTATATCGTCGTGTTGTGGTGCCCGCACACTCAGAAAAATAAGTGGGACTTTATTGAAGTGGTGAAGCACTTTGGGCCCATGTGCTGGTCCTATAGGCACGGTTTGGGCAGGCAAGAGAGCCAGACCAATTCTGTCCTACCTCTTTGCTCGTGCCGTGCGTAAGAAAGTGGGTCATTATTGGCCTATATGACACACTTATTTTTATGAATGTGGAGAGACGTCAGAGATTCCCACGTGCGGTTTAGGAGTCGCGTTCAAATGACGACCAGGATACCAGAGAGACAGACCCCTGACCAGGATACCAGAGAGACAGACCCCTGACCAGGATACCAGAGAGACAGACCCCTGACCAGGATACAAGGATACCAGAGACACAGACCCCTGACCAGGATACCAGAGACACAGACCCCTGACCAGGGTACCAGGGAGACAGACCCCTGACCAGGATACCAGAGAGACAGACCAGGTACTTTGATAACCGAAAGTTCTGCGGGATTTTTTAATTCTGATTCTATTTCCGCGATTGGCAATATTCTTGCCGTCGATTTCTTGCAGCTTGGATTGTCTCGCGATATTCTGGTGATTTCTCGCTCAGAAAACTGAGAGAAACTATGGCCAAATAGCGATGCACCTTTTGCTTTATGTGGTTATCCCACGTTATCCCACTTTTGGCGCGGTGAAAGGGGTGTATCAGTGCTACGTGAGGAATTTGGCTCACTATTTGGACAATATGATCCATCAGTTTGTCCGAGTGCTGGGACTACGGCCACTGATCCAGGTTAACATTGTAGCTGTTAACCGTCCACGGCCCCCTGCGTCGCTCTAACTATCCCGCCGTGGGGGGCCCTGCCGTGGGGGGCACCGCCCCCCCGCTGTGGGGGGCGGTGCCCCCTCCAGGGTACATCGTCAAGACTCGGCATTTCAAAGATTGCTTCAAAAGTCACATCACTCACAGAAATGAGTGAGGCTTTAACCAAATAGCAGTGAGTAAGATCAAAATGACTCGTACAAACGCAAAAAGTGCATCATTATTTGAAGAGAGCATTAGTTATTTTTTTCAGTGTGCACAAGCTGATAAATTTCAAAGCTTTTAATTAAGTCGAATATTTGAAGATTGAAAGATTCATATGAATATCAAAGCGGCAATTGCGGTGTTGATATTAGTTTTAAATAAATATATTTTCTGTTGTACTCCGCATACTCAAAAATATCTTAGACTTCTTAGCAATAATGCGCAATATTTCTGTGAGTATTATTTTTTATTGAACTTTCATAATCAATATCTCAAAATAAAGTCTTTCCTCTGAATATGCTTTAATTTAATCGTATAAGATGCCGCTGGGTAGGTGGTGATTTATTGACCAAAACCTGGCAAGAAATGGGATACGGTGCAGTAAATGGCTTTATATAATACCCAATATCTTTAAAATTCAGTATACGATCAAAGTCCTGAGATCATCGAAGGAATTAATTACACGTTACACTGAATGGCCTTTCATCATTACACTGAATGACCTTTCATCATTACACTTTATGACCTTTCATCGTTACACTGAATGACCTTTCATCATTACACTGAATGGCCTTTCATCATTACACTGAATGGCCTTTCATCATTACACTGAATGACCTTTCATTATTTGAGTTTGGAGGTCCCTACAGTTCCCAGTGATACTCTTCTTTAAAAAATATCTTGAGGTGTATTTTTTTTCATTTAGTTCAATAAGTCATCTAGATGGCTATCACGCTCAAGGATGATCAGTCGCGGCAGGCCATGTCGCTCCTTCCGTCCGTCTTAATCGAGACAGCTTAGGCAGGATTATGTGCTTATAAATACATATTAGTGAGCAATAAATGCGGATTAGGTTTCAATGCCTCAAGATGCGCCTGCCTGCGCGTAAAGATCGCTCGATATAAGCACGCCAAGGCACGTTTAGTCACGTTCCGCGGTCAAATGTCAACAAAGAAACTGAAGCTTTTGTCATCCACAGACTCCCATGAATGGGATCTTGTTAGTAACGTTTCAGTAATGGTTTTTCCGGACGATTTTAGAGCCTGGCATCAATCGGAGAAGATTGACGGTCACGACGAGTGTTTATAACATTTTAGTGATGGTTTTCGGTGACAGTTTAAGAGCGGTAAACAATCGGGAGAAATAGATGGTCAAGAAGAGCACAGTGCGGAGAACAGTTCCAAACTTGACGCAATTCAAAATTAATTGAAAATGTCTCTAGATAACAATGAACGAGTCTTCTTAGCTCACGCGCACCTAAGAATATAGTGAGATCATCGAGACCGGCACCAATCTGTTGTACTTTGATCTATTTAGGACTTAGTGAAATTCATTGAAAAGAGCTTGAAAATGATGGAACTTCCTGTCATCACTTAAAAATTAAGAAAATGGAATATGTCAAAAACGACATATGATGGGCATAAAGACCCGAAGAAAAGTGAGAAAAGTCTTCTCAGTCGAAAGAAATAGAAAATCTGTATATTTAAAGATATTAATCACTTATCAAGTTCAAGTTGTACTTGAAAAAATAAAAATTCTACTTACGAACAGAATTTTATTCAGCCTATTACAATTTAAGATAGAAAGTTGTCCAGCGTATGTCTACTAGTATGTAAATATTGACATTCATTATATGAAAAAAAAAGTCTACACTTTTTTCCCCGATACTAGCACGATAAACTATGCCAACTTTTTTCATTGAAAATCCGGGAATTTATGTTCTCATCCACGACGGCATTGAGATTAGAATTTAATTAGCAAGTGGCTTGCAGTTAATGCGATTGACGGTAAATTTATCGACTTTTTCAATTATGACTTCGTTATTTCGCATTCACCATCAAGGTGGCACCGAAACGATCAGTTCATTAGAAAGTTCTCCGTATATAATTCTGTAGAAGATAAATGATA
The DNA here is from genome assembly GCF_000764305.2 of Hyalella azteca. Classification (NCBI taxonomy): domain Eukaryota; kingdom Metazoa; phylum Arthropoda; class Malacostraca; order Amphipoda; family Hyalellidae; genus Hyalella; species Hyalella azteca. Next base: position 17,627 of record NW_025941577.1, read on the forward strand.
AAAAATAACATTTCCTCAACAATAATTTAAATATTTTATGTATTTCTTTCCGACGCCTTCTTCAGAATAATGCGTCAATTAACAAAAGATTCGCACTTGTTTCAATTGAAGTTTTATTGACTTTAATTAAGGTTGCACCGTATGTAAGTAGGTGGTAATATTCATATATATTATTATTTAAATTTCTTTCTGTGTAGGCTGGTCTATAGGATAAAGCGCTGCATAAAAGATTATATACTCTCAGTAGAAAATGAAAGTTTGTGCGGGCAATCAATTATATTTATAAGAAATCATATCAAATATTAGCAATGTAGAAAAAGAACTAATTATTAATGATCTGAATGGATGACATTGATGTTAATGGGATAGAGCGTTTTACATTTAACGTGTTCGTGACAACTGCACATATATTTGAATTATATTTTAAGAAAAATATTTTATTCGCAATTTGTTAATTGAGTTTCTATGGTTCAAGTTGATTATATTTTAAACTTAGGTTTAGGAAATTCTAAATTTAAACTTTCTTACTGCCCAGAATTGCGAAAAGGGTAGAAAATAGCGTTCATATAAATTTTTCCTTTTCCTAAAAATTTTTGACTGCTATAGCATTCAGTAAGAAATTAACAAGCGGCATGGCACTTTTTCGTTATGATATGCCGCTGTTGATAAACTCCACTTACTCCAGTGATGGGAAAACGACCAGGGAGAACGCCACCACACGACTGTGACCAATTTAACGTAATCGTTTCTCAAGCAGCATGCGGAGGTGAAAATACGAGGTTTCGCTTCAACTTCACTATCCCGAATTTTAGAAATTCAAGATTTTTTTAACTTATGAACGAGTAAAATAAAAGTAAGTGCACTTTGTGTACTGTTTTGTTGACGTAAAAAACATGAAAAAATTGTTGAAGAAGTTACAAAAATTAAAGAGCTTTAATTAGAAGTCAACTGACGGGACAAAATTTCAAAGCGACATGTATAGTGAAGACTCGAAAAACGTTTAAATTATTAAATTAGTTAATTAAACAGAGAGATCTTTTCTTATATTTTTTTTGTTGTCTGGCTTCAGCAATGGATTTACCCTAAGTGCAGCCAATTGATTTATGAAGAATTTGTTATGGCCGATGTCAGTTTATGGTACATTTTATGACATCAATTGGCAGACAGAGACTTGCCTTCATGTTCATGTGAAAATTCTTCTGCCTAAGCCCCTTATAGAAGATTTTATTATATCAAATAAAGTTATTCTGTTTTCTTATTTATTTCTGTCAAAGATAAAAATTCATGATTCATATTCATTAATATGATTTCTCGAAAGGTAACAAAGCATGTTTATTTCATGCAGTTAAACTGCTGGTACGATATATCAGAATTATACTAAAAAATATTCGTGTTGTGAAGGCATCAATAAATATCGCCGCAGACCTCCGCAATAAATAGATATGATCGCAGTTCTATGCAGACTATTTAAGGCGGAAATTGTAATGCTTATTATTATTAGCTTATAGAATACAGGAGCAGCTGATAGTGTAAATAGTTCACTTTTACAAGGTGAATAATTCAAGCTTCGGTGCACTGAGAATGATCTCCATAAAAAATTAGAAGTGATCAAAATTTAAATTAGGTAATTATGCCCAATCAACCGTCTTAAATGCACAGAATTTAATGCAGAATATGAAATTTAATATTTGAGAGATGCAAGGAGATTTAATCATAAATGAACTTACCTTCAATAAGTTTTTTTTTTGACGGACGATCTTCAGTAACAACTGCAATTTCCTAGCACAAATCTGTTTCCAAATCACCAGTTAGAGAAAGTCTTCTCTTTATATTTCAACTAAGAATTCAACAGTTATGTCTCGACGCTCTTTCAATAAACAAGTAATTGATTCAACAAATCAAAGTTGAGCCTTGTTTTTGCAGGTAAGTTCACTCGACGAAGCCGTAAAGTTCTTGTGGAACAACACCGCGTCAGTGGAGGTTCAGGAGCAGCGAGCGTGACACCCTCGCTCGCCGAGCTTCAGAATGTGACTGGCAACTCGCTGCCCCGCACTCCTATTTATCTCTGTCGCCAGACCTGAAAATCTCACCAAGCTGTCATACTAACGATCTGCTGAGATTTCCGAACACAATTCGAGTGTTACCTCAATTTTGAACATATATCTCTATTACAATAAATAATTGTAATTATATATAATTGAGTAAAATAATTCGAATAAGACTTTCATCATTAAAAAAAAATTATTATTATTATACCATGAACATAAACACATAGAGTGATTTATAAACAAAATGTTTTCTCATACATAGAAAGCTAAATCAATTGAGACAAGAATAATTTATTTAACGGTCAACAAAAGTTAATTTAGAAGAATAGGTATAGAAGAGCATGTTAGACTTGACCTGCACCTTAGCACGACTTGGGTACGGTGGCTGGGTGGGCTCTCCAGCTCTCCCGATACCGTCTCGAATTATCCCTAAATGCCTGGAAATCCTGGTAATCCATGACGAGTTTTGCTCATTTGAGTATCATACTAAAATCTTAGATTTATTTACATCCAGCCATGCAACGGCCGCCGATAATTCGGACAAAATTCACAATGTGGTACGAAGTATGGCTTCGAAAGAAGCAGCTACAAGAAACAGGTATTTACTTGACTGCGTTTGTTTACGAATTTCTGTGGAAGATTCTTGTTAATTTATGAAGGATTTAGAAGATAATTATCGGACTAAACGAAGTGACATTCTGCGGTTAATCTCTGTGTGAAGTTATTACGAGCTCAATTTTAGTACCGTAGTTTATAGATTATATCGATGCCAGCTAGGCACAGAAAATAAATTGTTTATGTTTATAATGTGGAATTTAAGTGAGAAAACATTGTTCATTTGGAGACAAACTTCAATATGATTTGCCTTTCTCGAGCAATTTTAATCTTGTATTCATCGCTCCTGTATTAATTTTAATGAAAAAACTGCCATTTTTGGGGTAAATTACATCTCAACAAATTGAGTAAAATAAAGAAACTTGCAACATTAAAGAATGAACATTTTCTATGACTGGCCATACCCTTTTTTAATTTATTTAGATTTAGACACCATACTTTTTTTATCTTATTATTACTTGATAATTCTGTGCAGTTTTTTTTAATGCCCTGTATATTGTTCACCTTACTGATGCTGAAAAACTGCCACTATACATTTCCATAAATATACCATATCTTATTTTGGCTCGATATCCTAATTTACAAAGTCGTTTTCTAATGGAACTATGATCTCAGAAAGTGATGAGTCATGTGTGAGACCCATCAGCAAAAAAGTCATTTTTAGAGACACAAAAGAGTTATAGAGAGCCCCGGTATTTCATTTATCTTTTAATTACTTCTGGGGTTAATGCTAAATGGTAACGAGCTTCCGAGTGCTTGAGGTCAACTAAGATGGATTCCATGACGCCTTTTCACAAAGAAATTCGTCAACAAATGAGCTTACCTAACCAGTAGCCAGAAAATTTTTTTTTAATTGCGGCTACTGTTTACAACTGTGGGAGTAAACGCGGCTTGTATAATGAAACATGAATTGTCATACATTATTAATGAAACATACTCTTTCGTGTGATTTTTATTTCATGTTTCTACGTTTAATACTTTACAAATTATAAACTTTTACTTTTATCAACTTTTTTTGGGGTCACCCTTTTTTACGTAATTCGATTACATATGAATCTAACCTTTACAAAAAAAAAAAAAAAAATAGCTGGATTCTAAAACTTTTTCTGTAAAGATATATTGAATTTTTGTGATATATTCTTTACTTTCAAATTTCTGGTTAACGAAACATATCTTGTGATGAATTTTTTATTATTTTAATTTTTTACATCGTGTTTACTATTCTTACGGAAATTACCTTAAAAAACATATAAGATACAATAACAATATACATACAATCTCCAGTGTGGCAATTATTATTAGTAGTATTATAATTGTTAAAGAGATTTAATCATGATCTTATAGTCGGAGATTCAAAACTCACATTCCAAAAATTTGTCTTAAGTAACATAGAATAATTCTAACCGAATAAAACCTGCTAATTTTGGCATGAGGAACGTAAAAATGTACAAAAAGTTTTCTTATGAACAATGTATTATTTTCTGGGTTATTTTCTGATATATAAATTTTTTCTATGCATCATTCCTTCATTCCTTTACTCGAACAAGTAGTTTTCCATTTATAAATAAATATGTAATTATATAATATGTATTTAAAGGCAAGTAATCATGTACATCAAATGGGACATGCTTCATCATGCTCCACGTACGTAGTAACTGCATGCGTTCAAGCAGTAACGTTACGCAGTAACTTTCCTACTCGTACGTAGTGAAGAGAACGGGCATTAAGGATGCTTAAGGAGAAGCAACTCATTAGCAGGGCAGCGATTTTCCCAAGGATTAGGGACCACAGTCACGCTAGGAATTCGCGCCGAGGCATGCTCACTCTCACGCTACCTGCTGCTGGTGCCGAGGCATGCTCACCCTCACGCTACCTGCCACTGGTGCCGAGGCATGCTCACCCTCACGCTACCTGCCACTGGTGCCGAGGCATGCTCACTCTCATGCTAACTGCTGCTGGTGCTGAGGCATGCTCACTCTCACGCTACCTGCTTCTGGTGCCGAGGCATGCTAGCTCACTCTCACGCTACCGGCCGCTGGTGCCGAGGCATGCTCACTCTCACGCTACCGGCCGCTGGTGCCTTAGCGTGCCTTCATCGACTTTATCTCAAGATGTCTGCTATGATTAACGCTTCGATTACTTACAAGTGCGCTTGACTTTTATATATTCATAGACAATGTATTGTAGACTTCTACGTATTTATAGGCTATGTATTATAAACTTCTATGTAATAATAGGCTATGTAGTCTAGACTTATATGTGTTTATAGGCCATGTAGTCTAGCCTTCTATACATTTCTTGGCTATGTATTCTAGCCTTCTATATATTTATAGACTATGCAGTCTAGACTTCTGTATATTTATAGGCTATCGATTCTAGACTTATAAACTAGCTTTGTTTTGACTTTTTTTTTCTTTCAAAAATATGCACTTGGTATGTAAAGAATCATATAAATTAAGTCATTTTCAGAATTTTCATAATACGAATCTGACAACATTTTAGGTTTTGTTGTTATTTTTCTGCTAGAATATCTCAGTTCTAAGCATTGATTTACTTCTGCTGCTTCGCGTATGGTTCGCGACATATTTAATAATAATTTTTTCGTAATAAAAATGGATAATTTTACTTTTGAGTTCATGTTGATATCAACATTAAAAAGAATATTATATTGAACCTCATTCGCATATATCTAATCTGAAGATTTTTTTATGTTTATGCAGATATACACTTCATTCATAACAAATTTACCAATTTATTTACTATTATATTTTGAAACTCATTTGAGTACACAGTACTACTTTCTCCTAATTCCCCTTCTTGTGAGGAATTCCTCCCACGCCGCACCAGCTACACCTCGTCATTCCCCAACCGTTCAGGCCCCATTACTAGACCTCGACTTCCCCTTGGTCTGCCACCATGTCAGACCCCATTAGCCCCTCTTAGCAGACCATCCTCACTCATTACGAGACGTTTGTGGCATGTTCAGATACTGCGATGTTTGTGGCATGTCCAGATACTGCGATGTTTGTGGCATGTCCAGATACTGCGATGTTTGTGGCATGTCCAGATACTTCGATGACGATGTTTGTGGCATGTCCAGATACTGCGATGTTTGTGGCATGTCCAGATACTGCGATGTTTGCGGCATGTCCAGATACTTCGATGTTTGTGGCATGTTCAGATACTGCGATGTTTGTGGCATGTCCAGATACTGCGATGTTTGTGGCATGTCCAGATACTTCGATGTTTGTGGCATGTTCAGATTCTGCGATGTTTGTGGCATGTCCAGATACTTCGATGTTTGTGGCATGTCCAGATACTGCGATGTTTGTGGCATGTTCAGATACTTCGATGTTCATTACAAATTCAAGGTTTGACTGGTCGTGATTTTTCCATGTGTGCTACTACCATAACGACGTTGCCATATATGGTACTACCATAGCGATGGTACCGTACATTTGTACCGTTAGTACATTTGTATCGTTTCCGGACTTTGATAATCATCATGTTGTTTATGATGTGATGATAAAGATTGTGGAGAAATAGCGTGCGAAAAAATGGTATTCGTGTCGGCAGAATAGCAAGTGGTTCGGAACTATCTTCGAGGAAGGTTCAGAACAATTTTCCATTGTTGTTCGGAACCATTTTTTCTTTATACTTCATAAGCTTAAAATACACAATAAATTTATCAATAATCAAGGAAAAATCTAAGAAACAAACCGCACATTCAATGATTTTTGGATACAAATTTAATTATTTTAACTAAGATAAGCAAAAATAATATTTGCTGTCGTTTACCGTTTATCTCATTTGCGTTGGAAATAATTATGTTCAAGTCAAAGTTAGTTTAGCCACATGTATGGACCACTTTGTGGTCCTTGGTTCACCGCAGGGTCCAGAGTTCTGTTACGGAAGCTAAAATGTGGAGTCAGATGTGTGGGTTTTGGGTCAGCTTCTGAACGGTACGTCATCCTATCCTATGCATCCTATACACATCCTATCGTCATCGCAGGTTTTGCACACCCAAATGAAAATCTAAAAATTAGCGATGACCATATAAATAAATACTGATTTATTTATATTATTATATTTATTCATATTGATTTATATATGGATATTAATATTGACTTATATATAGATATTCAAATTGATTTATATGCATAAAATAAGTCTTAAATAAATAGCAATAAGTCTGAATAAGTCATCCTAATTTTTGCTATCACCGAATGGCAAATGCTTAGAATTAAGGCTAGACATTTTAATTAACGAAGCTGTCCCGAGATTTTATTTTCATACATAGGCTAACACTTAGGAAAAAAATTCTGGGCTAAATAAAGTCATGCCGCCTTAGATTTTTTATCAAGACTCAAATAAGGTACCTACAATAACTTCTCCCTAAGGAGTTAACTTTGTTTCGGTGGCCATCACCTCGGCTTTGTTATGATGGGGTTATGAGGCGGTGTAAAAGCTTGCTCTTGTGTACACAAATGAACTCTTTTGTTTTTCTGATTGTTTTCCCTCCTTCAGAAGACTCCTGTCAACTGCCGTGCCATGCGGGGCGGGCTGGCGAAAGATTCTAGGCTTAAATCCGTTCACGTCAAAACAATCCTAAATTAATTTCATTTTTTCGCCTTGAGAAAATCCGCTTGAATCGAAAAAGTCGCAGGGAAAATATCTCCATGGCTTCTGGGCGTTCTTTAGTTAATTCTCACGGGGGAAGTAGGGTTTAAAATTCCTTTCTTTTTAAGTATTTTTTATTTGAAGTGTTTTTTTTTTTTGCAAAAATAACATTTATTTTCTTAAAAATATCGGTGAAATTTTAAAGAAAATAATTTTTGAATTGAAGTGACCTTCTTCCCCAACAAAATTGTACTCAAATTAATTCTAAAAAGAATCAAAATTATGAAATTGAGAAATCTGGAGGGAATTTTGGGATTAGGATCTGTGTAATTTGATATTTCTTCAATGTAAAATTAATTTGAAATTTGTGACTTATTGTCCAGCGGTAATTTAATGGCAAATCAAGAGCCGTTCTCGAAATCATTGACCACTTTGCAGTCTGGTGTTGAGTTGCAGTTTAGATGAAGGTTATTTATGCATCCTAGTCACCCCCAACACAAGGGGAAATGGCAGCGTCGGGAGGTAACGTAACACCATCCTTCCTCAATCAGCATTCCCCGCTCTGCATTTTTTAACATCCTTTTCCTTCCAACTATTTACCTTTCTATTATTCTGTCGATGGTAAAACTTCTCTATCCAGTTTATTCTTATGAGTAAAACTTTGACATTAATTTAATTCCAGTATTTTTAACCAATAGAAAATATAAAACTTTTCATCTGTAATGCGGTCGTAAAATGTTTCGCGAAAGCCGGTTGAATTTTTGATAATAAATAATAATATTATTTAAATTTTTATATCATCGTTATCAAAACAATAATTCTTTTTTTATATTTCAAAAATAAAGTTATTTTTAGATGTTTTTCTCAAATATTAGTAATGTTTGGTATATACATAAACTCAATAAACGCTAGGTATAAAACTTGCACCTATGAAAATTTACTTTTACTGGCAGTAATTTTTAAGGCGAAATATTAACTAACGTTTTACACCACAACTAAAATAACCAAAAAAAGTAATATTAACCACATTTGCAGACCAAAATTAACACAAACAAGAAGCTGATAGTGAACTGCACCGCATTTTCACCAACACAATTTTCACAATTTTCTGCCGGCAGTTACCATGGCAACCAAGCTATGCTGTCCCGCTTACGTACAAGAAAAGGCGATCAACGTTCAGCCAAAAAGTGCTTGTTTTTTGCACTTGTTTCCCTTGGTCAGGTAGAGACCATTAGTCACGGTGACTAACTCAACAGTGACTGTGCTGTGTTCACGAACCGCGCACAGTTTACTTATTGTCCTCAATGACACAAGAGTGTATGATACTCAAATCGCCACTCGTCAATAATAATAATGATGATGATCACAAATTTGATTTGTAGGAGTAAATTACCTCAATATACTCGTAACTATTAAATGGTTTCGTTTTAGTTATAAAGTTAGTGTTCAGACAGGTTTATGAAACAGATCGTTTCTATTGAATTGCTGTTAATTAATTGTTAGTTGTATTTAGCTGTAAAATTTGGTCGCGTGATAAAACAATAAGAACAGTTGGCGCAGAAGTTGATGTCATTATCTGTATTATCACGCAGCAATGAATGATGGTGAGGCAGTAAAAAGAAATTTAAGAGCATTTTTCTCTTCGAAATTGGTTTTTCGTTAGTTATAGGTAGCCAATAACGACAACCAAGACTTCTGTTGTAACAAATAAACGCGTTTATTTCTGAACAGGAAAATGAAATTCAATACAAACTCAGCAGATTTTTTAGAAAATATTTGAAAAAAACAACATTTTTACAATCGCTTTATTCGACATATTATGATCTCGTTTTAGTCTTAAATTTGTCTCACGTAGGCAAAAATGGAATTCCTTGTTTTGATTAAACCTTTTGTCTTCAGATGCACTAATCGCCTTACTTAAAATGTCCTAAAACTATTTTTATTGTTGATTTGGTAAACTTTTTTTTGGTTGTGATAAATTTTATTATTGGTTTATAATAACTAAGTTTCTTAGACGTTATATAGCGATTCATTATTCATTACTTAAGCAGACAAAATGTAAATAATTACTCTCTTTAGAGCCAATTATACTTTTTTGTGACATTAATAAAGTTTATTTAAAGTTTTATGACTAGAACTCTAAAAAATAAAGATGTAGAAATAAATTCTTTTCAAATGCCTGTTGTTATTTTTCTAAGTTTTTTGCACGCATGTGCCCCTTGAGCAAAGCTCGCGTGCCCCGTGGCAGCTCATCACATTACACGGGCGACACACATGGCGGAAATAGTGAGGGAAATCCTGCCAAGAGGGGGGGGGAATCCTGCCAAGAGGGGAGGGAAATCCTGCCAAGAGGGGAGGGAAATATTTTCATATGGGGATGGAAATAATACCAGGTGATGAAAAGAAATCGTGACTAGGAAGACAGAAATCCTGCAACGACGGGAGTGAAAAGATAGTACGAAGAGAGGGAAATCCAGCACCGAAGAGAGGGAAATCCAGCAACGAGGGGAGGGAAATCCAGCAACGAGGGGAGAGAAATGATGCTACGAGGGGAGGGAAATCCAGCAACGAGGGGAGGAGAATCTAGCAACGAGGGAAGGGAAATAATGCCTCGAAAGTAGGGAATTCCTTCCACGTGAGGAGGAAAATGATGCCACGAAGACAGAGGAATCCTTACAATAGGAGTGGGAAATAATGCCGGTAGAAATGCTCGAACAGGAATGAGCATTAGAAATACGCAGGGTTGCATTCAGCACCGAGTACATCTAAAATTCCCCAAAGATCCCACCCAAAAGTTTCCTGACCAAACATTCACGAGTTCAGAAATGTGTACACGCACTCAGTAAACCCGTAAAGAGTAAAACACGCGCAGAAAAATGAATGCACCAAATGTCCAAATGATGACACACTTTCTCACACACAGCACCAGCAGTGAGCCGAGGTAACGCTGTCTTTTTTCCGGGATAAACCTGGTCAAAAGGGCCACACAAGGACAAAAATTGCATCGCAATATGGCCAAAGTGTCACACATTTCTCTGAGTGCCCACAGGGTCGTTCGCGACACGCTCTTGGCCAATAATCCGACGCTATAAGCGCCCTACGTCCGTCTTATTAGAAGCGAGACTCGGGCCAGCGCTGCTGCATTATCATTATTAATATAAACACGGACCCCCAGTCACTCTCCTCGTCCAGCCTTCATATTATCTAGGCTGGGATATTTAGTGGGTAACTTTAATATTTTCTTTTATATTTTAGGTAATAATATCCGTTACTACAAAGATTTACATTGCTAATATAAACACGGACCCCAGTCACTCTCCTCGTCCAGCCTTTATATTATCTAGGCTGGGATATTTAGTGGATAACTTTAATATTTTCTTTCCTGTTTTAGGCAATAATATCCGTTACTACAAAGATTTACATTGCTAATATAAACACGGACCTCAGTCACTCTCCTCGTCCAGCCTACATATTATCTAGGCTGGGATATATAGTAGGTAATTTTATTATTTATATATTTTCTAGGCAATAATTTCCGTTACTACCAAGAATTACAATGCTAATATAAACACGGATCTCCGTCACTATCATCACCCGCTTCACATCTTATCTTTGCAGTGGTATGAAACTTTATTCTTTATACTTTATTATTTAAACTTTATTATTTTAGCTATGTTAATATTTCTGGCAAGAATTGCAATGCTCAATTAAAAATTATTTTCGTTAGTAGTACTTACAATAAAATTCGTGATTTATCGTTTAATCTTATTAGCATTTTGAGAGACATCAACAATAAAATTTTTCGTTTCGAGACGCTGGTATCGTTTCTGGCTCACAAAATAGCCTTTTTGTTATCACTTAAAAAAATCAAAAGTAACTAATCATGATGATAAAAATAGAGAAATAGCTATACTAGTTTTTATTTTTTTTCGTGTAAATTAAAGCTAATGGATATATCACAGAACAATTAAAAAAACATAACTCAGTACTCACAGCAGTGAGTGACAGAGAGCGCATTTTCTCGTCGACGAAAACTTGAGGTCACGGACGGACGGACAGACGGACGGACAGACAGACAGACAGACGAACATGGCGAGCACAATAGTGCATTTTTTCTATAATGAGAAAATGCGCTAAAAATATAGAGTAAATAGCTTTTAATTTACGGATGATATTGTAAATTCACACTTCAGATAATCTTTGAATAAACGCTGCAATTAGAAAATTATTTAGCGTGAGAAAAACTATATAAACGTTTTATGAATAGCCTTTTTATAAGTGCTAAAACAACTTTTATCTGCTACCCAGAGAAACGAGAAAATCGCTCAGAAAATACAACTATATCAGGATGTGTTAAAAATTATTGCAGTTTGAAATAAACCTGGCATGCCAAGCGCGGTCTGAACTGCAGCCATCAATCCCTCACGGGGCAAGTTCCACACCCGCGCGCACATCTCGCCTCACGACAAAGTTTGATTGCCCGAATTAACTTGAGTGTTGGTCGTCCTGGAGGGGCCATACTGGCTGCAACAACCAAGTTTCTGACCGTTCGAGCAACAAAACTTTTCCGGCCTGGGGGAGGACGAGAAAATGTCGGTAGCGCCAACAACACGACCGAGGATGTCCAGTTTGGTTAGTTGGTTTTTGTTTTTTGAAATGAAAAATGGCCCTGTACTTTGGATCGCCAAGAAATGTCTACTTTGCTGGAAATGCTTTACGTGCGAGAATACTGTCAAAACATTCATTTAGTTCTTTCTTGAATTTCAAAACTAGTCCTTTAAATGCTGTTTTATCATGGATAGAATAACGAACTCGGAATAGCACCACCGGCATTATAGTAGAGTGATTGAAAACCAACTTTTCAATTCGTATCAGCAACAGCATGCGCAATCATATTTCCTTAGAAATTGAAGAAAATTTTTGAGATATATGAATTATTTTGAACTCAATACCATGGACAGGATATGCAAATGAACCGAAAAAGGTACTTTTGAAAATGAAGCGCCAAATTTCTTGATCTGTTTGAAGATTTGTTGACGGAAATCACACAGTTGTTGAGCAGTTCTGTCGTTGGTAGAGTAATAAATAAATCAAATGATTAATATGAAAAATATAAATACTTGTGAATTATAATAAATTAAGCGACTGAAGTGCATTGAATTGAAACACAGCATTGGAATTTACCGCCTCAAGTCCAATATCCGACGAGTAGAATAAGTGTCACCGTAAATTTAATGCGAATTCTATCGATAAATCCGTCATCACAAAAATTTGAGGGAATTAATGGCTGGGAACCGGAAAGGTCCTGGTATGATTGTTGATTTTCAGTATTATTTGTTTTTGATTTTATTTTATACAAGGTGAATATAATCTGCGTTTCCTATTATACGTTTTTAATTGTAAAAGCCCGAATTTTTTTCCTAAATTTAAGTGGCCAACAAATAAAGAATAAAGTCCACCGACGAAAGCAATGAAAAGCCCAGAAAAGACGCCTTGAAAAGAGCGAAAAAATCTGTAAATCTAAGATTTTCTAGTCGAAAGGTTTTATAAAGCCTAATATGAACGAATAATTAGCTTGTATAGATCAATGTGATCAAGAGACATCTTAATTATGTTGTGTCAGTCAGCAGCCACGTTCACTTAAACTTGTACCTCATATATAATGTAATAGCCATGTATAATTTTATCATTCATTCCAATTAAATATTCGGCTTCATAAATTTATTATCTCTGGTGATTTATGAAGCAGCTTTCTGCCTGACCAAAAGAAATTACAGCGGCATTCAATGCACGGCTCCTACAAACAATTCACATCGCCTCGTGATGCCATTACCACGTCACTCGGCAATGAAATTCATAGAAAAAATTAAATTTACTTTTGTACATCCATTTTAGAACGAAATCTCAGATCTAAGTCCCATTATGTGTATGAAATCATTACAACGTCCGTCTGCCGCTTTAGAAAAACATGCACTTATCATTCACTCCAGCTTGGGCAGCTAGGGTCGTTGCATAATTTTCAGTGCTGCCTAATTTATAGCATCCTGTAGCTCCGGCGAGCATGTCAGAGTAGCATGCAGGCATCATTTTCAGAGCTTGGAATTTAGATCACGGCTTCATTTTCACTAGCGCATCGTTTACAAAAGCGTAGCATCCGGTTGCGAGATCAGAAAAAATATGCACACAACATTTACTTCTCGACCACATGTATGCGCTAATTTCGCAGCATCATTTGTGGGTATCATTCCCAGCAGCTAAAAATCATATTGGTGCATCGCTTCAAGCACTCGAGCTTCATTTCGGTACATTGTTCACAACACTTGAAAATCATTTCGGTATATCACCCAGAACATCAAACAGTTTTTCACAGTAACAGAGCTCATTTCAGTGCATTATTCCCCTCATCCAAACATAATTTCAATGCATCGTTCCCATCATCCATACATAATTTTAATGCATCGTTCCCATCATCCGAGCATAATTTCAGTGCATCGTTCCCATCATCCAAACATCATTTCAGTGCATCGTTCCCATCACCCAAACACCATTTCAGTGCATCGTTCCCATCATCCGAGCATCATTTCAGTGCATCATTCACAGCATCCGAGCATCATTTAATTGCAACATTAACAGCATCCGAGCATCAATTCAGTGCATCGTTGCCAGCATCCGGCCGTGCAAGCGGCCGCGGGCAGATCGGATGCCCTGGGGCGACCGTCAGCTGGAGTCCGCCCAGCGGTGCGCGTAAGGCGCGGCAGTTGGCAGGCTGGCGAGCAAGACCTTGACTGGCCCCGGCTGCTGTGGTGCCTATATAGAACCATTGATAAAACCTGGGAATATTCACTGCGTTTAAGAACTAGGAGTTGAAATAACGAGCTTGCTTAGTTGACGGCGAAACCATTTTAAGTAAATGGAAACTGTCGAAGAGATTAATAGTAACTTCCTTTACTTTGTTCGTGCCGAAATGCGGTAAAAACTTCAATGGGTATAGAAAACTTGATCTAATAGGTAGAAAAAATGCCTGATACCGAACGTACATGAAAATGATTAAATGGTATATTTCAATGAATCCTCACTTGTTTCAATGCATGAGAAAATGTGTTTTGAAGAAAATGATTAAATGGAGGTAAATTGAAAAATAAATAACAACGGAACCAACCGCGAAGCATAAAAATCAGTTTAAAAAAAATTGAGATTTGAGCTGCTATACGAAACGTTAATATTTTGTTTAAACTGTTTGCATGGAAGCATGTACACACAACGGGAACACATGTAAGCATGCATACCGGTCATTCATAAAAGGACGTTCTTCGTTCGCCAAGGAAATGAGTGAATAATACTTTCGAATCATTATAAATAATTAAAAGCTTAAGAGCTCCTTCCGTTTTTCTGTTCAACGTCTTCCACCTAATTTTTCTTCTCTCATTACATGTCAGTCTCAATATTAACAGCTTCAAAGTAGAAGATTTCTACACCTAATGCTCACCCGACATCCACGTCACGGCAAGTGGTTTGTTGCAAGACCAAATCGAAGCAAAAAAGTACAAAGCATTTTTGTTCCTGAATTTGGCAGGTTCACTTCACTCGCGCCTTGAGGAAGTCTAACATATACAAAGCAATCTGGGGAGGTTTTTCTGTTCTTGCATTCCCCTTTGATCTCCTCATGATTTATTTGATCTATAAAGAGGGAAGTTTTTAGTCGACTTGAAAGGTACAGTCAAACGGGAACACATGAAAGAGAACTACTTAACAAAACTGTGTCGAACGGGAACACATGGAAGAGAACTATGCTTAATAATACTGCGTCTAACGTGATGACATGAAAGAGAACTATTGTACAATACTGCGTGAAACGGAAACACATGAAAGCGAACAACTTTACAATGAGAGAACTAATTTTACTTCTGTTACCGTTTTACTGCGTCAATCGGAAACAGATGAGAGAGCTTTTAAGTATGTCAATCTGAGATTGAATGCAATGAGTGAATGAAGCCTCCGATATTTTTTGGGGTTGAAATTCAAGTTTTTTACTATTTTCAAACTGGAAATTTAGCCCTGGTTGCTGCTATTTAATAAATTGATGCGTGGACCTCATTTGGCGAGCGTCATAATTTTTAAAAAGAATGACGCAATTCCAGTTGACAATCAAAATATATGTCACCTGATATACAAATTGAATGATTCATTCGCTTCGTTAATTTAGTTCTAAATTCATTTTCGAATTAAAAATTACGAAAAGGAATGTCCCGTTGCTTCTTTGAAAATCATCATTAGTTTGCTCAGCGAAAAGTAAACACATTTTCTCATGCATTGAAATGAGTGAGGATTCGTAGAAATTATATCTTACGAAGAGCGTAGCATACATGATCACAGCGCCATTGCTGATGAAACATGGAACTTACCACCGGGAAAATAAGGTTGAAAAAACATTTAATTCAATATTGATTAAACGCCATATGCCTTGCTGGAATTTATATCTTTTGAAGAGCGTAGCATACATGATCGCTGCTCTATAGGTGATGAAGCATTGAACTTATTCCACCAGGAAAATGAGGCTGAAAAAACGTTTAATTCAATATTGATTAAACGCCATATGCCTTGCTGGATTTATATCTTTTGAAGAGCGTAGCATACATGATCGCTGCGTCATTGAGTAGCAACAGAAGGTTGCTGGAGCGTCTGTGGTCTACCGCTTGGCATGTGTTGCGCCGCTCGCTTTTTGTCTGCAATAATTGGAGGCATGGAAACCCGGTTACGTGTTTGACGTTACCTACTTTGCCTGCTGGAGTAACCTGGTTATCCGGGTGAAGTTACCTACTATTGCCTGCACAAGTTACGCGGTTAACTTGGTGACGTTACCTACTTTGCCTGCTGGTATGACCCGGTTAACCGAGTGACGTTACCTACTTTTGCCCTCAGGAGTTACCTGGATACGCGGGTGTCGTTCCCTACTTTGCTTGCAGAAATAACCCGGTTAATCTGGTAACGTTATCTAGTTTACCTGCTGGAGTAACCTGGTTACGAGAGTAATGTTACTTGCTTTCTGTCTTCACTAATAGCTCAGTAACGTGGGAAAATATTTTGTCTTGTACAACGTCCGGTTATGTGTCTTATTTAATGGCATTAAAAGCCGTAGTTAGGAGTCAGCTTACTTCTCCAGCCGCCAATAGAGCGTTGATTATAGACACTTAAGCTGTTAGATTATGATCCATTTGTGTATAAATAAATTGTAAGGTAAAGCAGGCGAAGGGATTTATAGTGCATTTGATAATTTGATAAAAGTGAACTTGATCGAAGAGGTGAAGCCAAGGTCAATGTACTATATTTGTGAAAATTTTCAACAATTGAAACACCAAGTATATGAATAATTTTCGCTGCCATATGAATACTGCTTTTCTTCATCTGGTTTGAGAAATTCGGTGAAAATGAGATATTGAATTAAAGTGCGTAAAAAGAATCGCTCATAATGCGTAAAAAGAATCGCATCACCGGGCTTGACATGATGAATCCAAAAGACATCCATTCCATATGCTGATCTCATAAATTATGCCAAAGCAAAAACAACAGGCCAACGAAGAATATTGAAATGATAAAATTATTTACAAAAAACATCTCAACATGTCGACGAAGAATATTGAAATGATGAAATTATTAATAAAAAACATCTTAACATGCCAAAGAACATAAAAACCAGGAGCCATCAGATGGCGCGCGAGCGGCATGATGTGGCTAGGCCTCGCTGGTCCCGGCATCCTCGAGTGAAGGAATTAAGAGCAGATAAAAAATATATTGTCCCGCCAGCAAGATGACGTCCCGGCGGGACCGATCTGGCGCGACTGCTGCTTGTCGGGCCGCGGCCCTGAAACGGTCCGTCTCATAAATTAGGACAAGCTTCATCAAGGACGGCCCGATTGTTTACGATCGAATATATATTATAGGGTTACTGTGATGAAAAGATTTTTGTTATCTAAAGATTGCTGTTATAAAAGGATTTTTTTGCTATCTAAAAATTTCTGTTGCAAAAGAATTGCTGTTATCTACATAGGGATTACTGTTACAAAAGAACTGCCCTTATAAATGATTGCTTATATCGATATTAAGATTGCTGATATGAAAGGATAGATGTTATCTATGGATTTCTGTTTAATGAGTTTTGTTGCTGTCTCGGGATGGTTGTTATCTGAAGATTGTTGTTATCTAATTTAGTTATCTAAGGATTATTCTTATCTATTGATAATTTTTTTTCTAGTATTGTTGTTAACTAATGATATCTCGCGTTAAGTTAGTATCGGTTTTATCAAAGGTTTGTTGACATATAAGGAATTTATCATTTGTATTTTTTGTAATCTAAAACTTGTTCTTATCTGAGAATTGTTTGACCGATTGTTCAAAGATCGTTTCAAAACAGATGAGAAATTTCAACACCACAATGCGAGTACCACGTAACCATAGTATGTAAAATAAATTCGATTTTGTTTCATTTAGGTAATGATGATTTTACCGATAATGGAATGATTTTCAACTCGATTATAATGATTAATTGTATTTGAGAACGATGAAGCGTCACTTGGAATACGCAGCGTGACTCAGCACTTATCGGTCGGGGCAGCAACTACAGAGATAACGCCAGCACTTCAGAAGCTGTATAATGAAAACCGATTAAGTTATGTGGTGAGATAATTAATAATTCATAATAGTCATTATAATTTGAAATTTGAGACTCGTCTTGAGTAATTCATAGAAATCATATTTTTATTCCAAATAAAAGTACAATAAATTAAAAAATGCAATTAATTCACGGCAATGGCTGTAAATTTTTCAAGTTATATTTGTGTTGTTCGGCAGGCATTGACGTTCAAAATTAAGACCCGTTTCTCTCAAATATTTTTCCACATATTTTCCTCATCAATGAAATTTAAATTATTATTTAGCATCTCAAAAATTCAATTCCATTCAGGCTGACTATATTACCTAATTCTATTAACTGACTTACAATCAAATAAATTTACGATAATCATTTATGAACAGGTTATATTATCAACTCTTTTCTTCGAATGCATTAGTCCAGCACTTAATATTTATTCTATATTGAATTATATTTGAAATATATATATTCATATTTTAAATATAATTTTAATAAAATTATTCCATTCCTGTTAATCTTTCGTCCCTGACAAGAAAGATGATCTTCATACTCGCGCCTCTGCATCCTTGCTAGCTTCTCTATTTAACGATGAGTTACAGCCCTGGGATCTTTAATTCAGTTAATTTAAATGCAATTAATTTTTTTCATTCAACTTTTGTTGCTGATTCTTAGCGCTTTATGATTAAACCGTTGCATGCAGAATTCTTACTCCAGCTCATCCCTTCAACTTTAATTTCGATCATTTATCAATGCGATGCGTCAAGGTTTCGCCCAGTACGTGGAAATTAACCCTCTATTCTCAAGCACAATCGCTTGTATTTTCTGCCTCCACTCTGTTTGATCGAAAAAGTTACTTTAGTAATCACGAAATTACCCTTGGATTCTAAACTATTGTAAAAATCACCCTAGTGTTAATGCTAGAATTATCCAAAGATTTAAAACGATATATATTTACCGCGTCGGATGGAGAACGATCCCGATGTTGAAGTCGGAGTCTGAGCTATCATGCACAATACGTTGAAATTCAAGTGATAAAATGTTATAATTTCTTGTTTTTCTTCTCATCACTGACAATCATCGTATCATCACCGACAATTATCGTATCATCACTGACAATCATCGTATCATCACTGACAATCATCGTATCATCACTGACAATCATCGTATCATCACTGACAATCATCGTATCATCACTGGCAATCATCGTATGTGACTAGGATTAAACATTTTTCTTTGTGTGCACTTGCCTTCATTTGTGCGACCCTGAAAGGCTTAGCTTAACTTCTTTAATGGCTTACAATCAAGTGTACCGGAAGATTTATGAACGTGGCGTAAAATGTTTACTAATGACACCGGAAGGGAAATTAACGAAAGTTTAAAGCTATAAAAGGCTCATAGAAAGCTTCTTTCATCGAGCTTCTCCCTCTTATGAATGGAGTGAAGGTCGACGGTGAGGTAATGGAGTTGTACGGTTACACACACAGACGTGTTAACCGTGTAAGTGGGCTAATTAACACATCAATTTAAAGAAACCGAAATTTAATTGAAACTCTCCCACGCAATAGCACAAGCACCACGTCATACAGACTATTTCTTGGCACAAGCACCACGCCGTACAGACTATATCGTGGCACAAGCACCACGAAATTATATTGATCGTAATGGTTTCGAGCTGCGTCGCCTCAATCGCACCCCGAAGCAGCGGCAAACTTCCCGACAGCGTCGAGATTGCTGGAGTGCCGCCGCTGCACAACACGCGGTTGACATGGGTGAATGCCTAAAAATTATGATGATAGATTTTAGCAAATTGGGATGAATCTATATAATTAAGAATAATGCCAAGAACATAGTTCTGGAAGCTATATATAGTTCAATAATTTGAGGGTTATAACTATAACGTAGGGCATTCACCTTTAAAGAGTGCACGAGTGGAAAAAGCATTAGTGATCACAATGTGTATCAACTAAAGAAACTGAAGGTAGAAGGCCGACCGGCATGTCACTCCAATCCGTGCACTGCGACCCACCTCTACCACAGTAGGCTTTCATAGAGTCCACAGACGAGTCAGCAGGCGAAGTAGTCGGCCTCCTGCGCGCCGTCGGGTGCTAGCGTCTCCACGGAGTGCCACCTCGCTGACGGAGTTGACCGAAGAAGGACTAGCCGCTCTCCATCCTTACGCGAAGTTCAAAATACACAGGTACGGAGCGATCCGTACACGCGTTGCAGTAGTGTGTAGAGGAGGTTGTCATGCGGTGATAGTTGGTGCTGAACTGGCTTGGAATGGCTGCCCGGGCTGAAAATCTCGAGGCTGCGGATTAACCTCGATATGGCGAAATTAAGTGGGTGCAAGTAAACACGTAAAGGAGATAATGCCGTCGGAAAATGAATTTAAATTTAGACATGGGGAACATTGTGATCACTCCTTGCTTAAAATGAAATGAAATGAATGATAGCAGTTTTCAACAACTATACCCTAATCACTATACCCTTTTCACCACCAAGAAGGAACAGTTCTTGACGAATGCATCCAACAAACAGGAGTATGTGAACATGCTTTCCCAGAAACTGGTGTCTGCTGGCTGTCATGTTCAACAAGCAGAAGGTGATGCTGATGTTCTCATTGCCACAACAGCAATGGAGTGTGCAAATGAATGTTCCACCACAGTTATAGGAGAAGACACCGACCTGTTAATTCTTTTCATCTTTAGTACTAATCCAGAATCGGAGGCACTCTATCTGCAGTCTGACAAGAAGAAGAGAAAGAAGTTCCGAGTCTGGGACATTCACTGGTTCCAGATGTCCGTAGGGCCAGAAATGTGTACCTAGCTACTGCCATTTGTACATGCCATTGCTGGTTGTGACACTACATCTCCTCTGTTTGGTATTGGCAAGGGCGTTCCACTTCGAAAGTTAAAGTCTGAACAGATATTTAGGAAGCAAGCTAATGTATTTTCTGAAGTTGCAACCAACGATGAGGTACAAAACGCAGGTGAAGAAGCACTTGTATGTTTGTATGGAGGGTAACCTAACGAAGGTCTTGACAAGCTGCGATACCACAAGTACTGTGAGAAGGTGTCAACAAGTACTTCTCCAGTCCAGGTACACACTCTCCCACCCACTGCTGCAGATGCTATGTATCACTGCATGAGAGTCTATTACCAGGTACAGGATTGGATAGGTCAGCCTGCACTATATCCAAACCAGTGGGGATGGAGTCTAGTAGAGGGTCGACTGAACCCCACAATAACAGACCTACCACCAGCAATACAGGCACTGCTGTAGGTTGTTCATTGAAACTGTGAAAGTGACTGCAGCTCACGAAGATGCACATGCAGGAAGATGAAAGTGTTCTGCGGCCTGTGGTGAGTGTAGGGTACCAGCTGCGGCAATTCCTCTCCAGTGAACATGAACGAAGAAGATGATGTCAACGTATTTTATTATACAGTGAACACATTATAATGACAATTGACTTTCATATTTCTAACAGTAAATGTATTCCTATTATATTACTTCAGCAATTTGTATTCTATTGGCAAACTGGTCAAGCGATATTATGTCATGTTATGAATTTCTTACAGTGGACTATTTACACTTACATATAATATATAAACCATATCTAATTTCAAGACATCTAATGTATTCAAATCTCATTAAACTGTGTGAACATATATTTGATGATTTATTTATAGGAAAATTAAAAATGATACACTTTAGTACAACAGTAGGTGCATTATATTTGGAAAAAGTTATAAAATAAATACCCAAAATATTAATTTATTTTTTAGACTCTTCCCCCACTTAGATTTTTTTACATTTTTTGGTGTAAGTACTACATTATGTGTGGATAATATCCCCACAAAAAGAAATTCTGTTTCAATTTTTTCTAGGTCTATACACAGAATGACTGGACTATAAGGGCTGAAGTGTACAAATATCGTCCCAGAAATCTGCAAGAACTATAACATGCCATTAGGCAGGAAGTGGCAGCCATTACAAAGGAAGTTACACGAAGAGCTATAGGCAACTTCAGGGAAAGACTTCGTGAATGTCATAACAATGGGGGACATCATTTGTCAAACATAATTTTCAAAACCAAGTAAAGTGTACTATTTGATATAAAATGGCATCAAATAAGCTATTCACAAATAAAATTAATTGTTCTGTATGAGTCGTATGATTTTTGCAAAAGCCTATTGAAATCAGGGATTTTTTTTGAAGGACCCTGTACTTCTGGTGTATAAACTATATGGTATAAGTTCTTGGGATGGTATAAACTATACCATCACATGTACTATGTAAATGTGAACGCTACAATATATCAAAACACAGCTGCTAATATACGAGACAAAATAGAAAATTATAAGAGTTATCCTGCCGCTAAGATCGACTCTACAGTCGTCAATTTTTTATAAGCTTCGACTGCCGGTCTGACTTGCCGTACAAACTTCTGAACGTCGCTGGAATATTCACTGAGCTCGAGCCTTGAAGAGACCGAGCTAGAGCAATGTTCCGTCTCACTCTGCGTGTCTCACTCTATACCTTACTCTGTGTGTCTCACTCTATACCTTACTCTGTGTGTCTCACTCTATACCTTACTCTGTGTGTCTCACTCTATACCTTACTCTGTGTGTCTCACTCTACCTCACTCTGTGTGTCTCACTCTACCTTACTCTGTGTGTCTCACTCTACCTTACTCTGTGTGCCTCGCTCTACCTCACTCTGTGTGTCTCACTCTTCCTCACTCTGCGTGTCTCACTCTACCTCACTCTGCGTGTCTCACTCTGTGTGTGTCTCACTCTGTGTGTCTCACTCTGTGTGTCTCACTCTCTGTCTCTTATACACATCTAGATGTGTATAAGAGACAGGTCCTACTACTCGTAATATTAATTATGATGGAGATACAGACCTCGGTACTCGTAATATTAATTATGATGGAGATACAGACCTCGGTACTCGTAATATTAATTTGTTGGAGATACAGACCTCGTCGATACTCGCAATATTCATTATGTTGCACATATTAATGTCACCTGATTAACTGTAAAATGAATTTTTCTAAGGGCACATCAATTAAAAAAGCAATCCTATTAAATTTCCGAGGCTAAAATATTGTCATGAACGAAAGTTTTATACTTAAATTATGTTTTTCCATCGAACGAAAACTCTTTGCATGACAAACAGAGGAATAATTTTTTCTCAAAATAAAGAAAGATGTTCTCAAATAAAGGTGAAATTTCTTGCCTAAAAATAAACGCTATCCTATCATATAAAATTTATTTTATTCTGAATATTTTGAAAATATATAAGGTGCCTTCTTTCTAAATTGCCGAAATTTTCCAAATTAATCCTATTAAAGCAACAGGAATCGTACACTCAAAAGAAAATAAACTGAGGATCGAAACCTTAAATAAAAACAGCTTTCATGATCCATGTAAGGAGCACAAACAGCTGCAATAACAAAATAGAAGAACAAGTTCGTGTTCCATATAACAGGCTCAGCTGGAGTGTTCTTCGAACAGCTGTAGGACTGAACAAACTTCAAGCTTATTAATTCCATCGATCTTTTATAGGACCTTGATCGATATTTCTATGCCGAACGAGGAGTGGTTCATTCAAATTCCCCACATATTAAGGATTTGAGAAATATGAAATTAAATATTTATAGGAACTATGGGCCTAAAATAGGAAAAGTTCATGATAAACTTTATCATTATGAAAAGGGAGCTATAAATTAATATTTTGGTAGGCATAATAATATGGTAGAATGTAAGGGACCGAAATTGTTCCTCAAGTGAAATTGTAAACTGAAAGAGAATATCATTTCTGCAGTGGTATCAATATTTGAATGAAAGAGTATTAGACACACATGGTATTTACCTAATATTCAAATTTATCCAATATAATAGAGAGAGTTAGGTAATTTCCTCAAACAAATTTCTTACCATTGAAGAATATTTTTCTTAATGAGGCTGATCATTTACCATGTGACACACAAATAACATATGGCTCACGCATCCATTAATTTCATTTCACCGTCACTTAAAATCACGCAATACAACGTCAAATAATTAAATGTGTTTTCAAGGAATATAAGCTGGAACTGGGGTTCGATCCATCTCCCCTGCCGGCGATGCAGTGAGCAGGATTAAAGGATAGGCAGTGATCTGGATTAAAGGATTGGATCCTCCAAAAACATCTCCACTCACGACCAGGCCACTAAAAACATGTTTGATATTTGCGCCCAGATCTCCTTCAAAACATTCCTTTTGCTCGATCTGTGCATGTTCTTTCCCAGGAGTTATTCATATGTATTGCTGATGTACGTAAAATTAAATAATTTAATTTTTGTGCGTTTTATTGCTTAAGCTGTTGAGCATTGCGGTAAAAATTTCGATTCAATAGCCATCTTTTTTACAAACTTGGTATAATTTTCAATATCAATTAATTTTAACACGCAAAAAGAAAATTTTATATATAAAAAGAAGATTTTATATAATTATTTTCGCTATAAATTCTATCAGTTACTGCCAAAGATGTTTTTAAAAATTTACTCAAAATCTTACGTTGTGCCATCGAATCTTTACCAGTGATATCCCCCCGTTAAAAACGGTAGTCGAAACAGAACTTTTGAACAGGACTTTTGAACGGGATTTTTGAACGGCACTTTTGAACGGGACTTTTGAACGGAACTTTCGAATTGGACTTTTGAACAGGACTTTTGAACGGGACTCTTGAACGGGATTTTTGAACGGGACTTTCCCCGCTAGCAACTGTAAGTCATTGTCGTACGGCATGAGCACTGACTATGCTGTACTATGTAGACGCTTCATAATAGAAATTCTACCCAAATGAGTCATCCTGACCCAGTTTGAGTCAGCAATAAGTCATATCAGTGCCACGTGCCGAAAGTGTGTCATGATTTGAACAATATAATCCAGGAATGTATCTGAGAGCCGAGTCAAGTGAGAAGACATTATGAGGGTTAATACAGAAGCTATAACTGAAGGCCTTCACGTCGACGGTGAAAGACGCACAAGGCAATTAACGAACTGAAGGCATAGAAGCCTTAATAGCCTGCATACAATAAGTGGGAGAAAGGCATACACTCACAAGAATGGACCGGTCATATTGTCCAAATTTTCTTCATGCAGCATTTGTACCTTTTATTTATGCCCAGCCAAAATGGGCCAAGATGACGATCGCACGGGGTAAAGATTGCATCGCTATTAGGACAAAGTATTACTTATTTTTCTCAGTGTAGGCGTCACAAGGTGCAGTGTTTACGCTGCTAATGAAGTATAATGGCCGGGGCCACAGAGCTGCGCTTTCAAGTGAAGTCGTTAGAGTGACAAGGTTTCAGTTTCGAGTTCCTCCAAAACGCCGGAATCTCCCGTAGCTTCACTTCCGTTTCTTTGGTCGAGATTTCCTTGATACATAAACAAACATGCGAGCTGCCTTCTTGTAACCTGAGGAACAGTCGTGCCTTCACTCAATATTCACGAAAATCAGTGAGTAATTATGTTAAAATATTGACACATTTTCTTACAAACAGAGCAAGCAGAGAACGGACGTAACAATAAAGGCGCTATTTTACAAGGCAAGACTTGGTCAGGAAGACCCACGCTGTAGTAAAAAGAGCATCGTTATTTGGACAAAGTCTCACTCCTTCCTCTGAGTGATAAACGTCGTTTGCGTCGGGTTGCAATAGACGACTGTGATTAACTTGAATAAATAATTTTATTTAGTGGCTGTTTCGCCCAGCGTGAGTAAGAAATGTGTTCGTCTTAAGTAGATTGGAATAATTAAATTATTTGATGAATTGCCTCATTAATTTTGATTGGGAATTTGATAAAAAGAAATCATTTGATTTACTTAAGGTAAAATTGAATTTATCAACCGACATATAACATAGAATATTATAAATTTTCATAACGAAGTGAAGTGGATTGATAATGTGCCCGGAGTTCATTTACAATGTTTTGTCTATACATTCACACTAATAACGACTGATACTTTCATAGTATAAACACTTTACTTGTTTTAATTTCATCATCTTTTACTCATCATGCGCGAATCCCAGATAGTTCTGGTTATAAAAACTTTAGCATGAAAACCGTGATGGTTTTCCTACATTTTAAAGAAAAAAAAGGTGAGTGAAGTGTTCAGTTTCATTCATTGTCAGGTAGCGTGTCAACTTCCACTTCGTCTCTTGAACAAAACGCTTCTCTTTTTCTAGGGTAATTCATTTCAGCACAAATCCAGGGTAACTTTGCTGACAAACTTCCCGGCATTTGAGAGACTTACTTGAAGACTCTAAACTCTCCGCCTAATTACGGCTTAATGAGCTTCCAGCCTACCTTTTAACTAGATAAATTATAGCGTGACTTCACTCTAAACATCAACAGGGGCGTATTTGCGTTTGTATTTACGGGAAAAATTTGTTGATGATAAATTTAAAGTTATAGAATCGGCTCTTCATAGATTTAAAATGAAGGCGATATTTGCATTGAAATATATAATGGGAACTCAGAATTGAAATTTCTGATGGAATTAAAAATTTTTATTGTTAAGCAGACTAAAAGCACGACAACATGAAAATTAAATTAAAATTAAACGGAATTAAACGGAATTATTAAACACAATAATTTTTCATTGCAATTATACCAATTATTGTGAAAAACATTGAACGTATAAACACGTGCAATTAATTTTTATTAATTAGCAGTCAGAGTTACGATGTTTTAAATTAAGCAATCCGGGTTTATGCATTGCACGCAGCACGATTTGTCATAACAGCGATGCACTTTTTTACATTTTTGCAGGTCATCCGGACCTAGCTTGGCCCCCCAAATGAGCGTGTCATCATAAAGTGTCACTATTTTGACAATATAACCTGTTCCTTTTTCTGAGTGCAGTATCGAGCATGACATACTAGAGCTTTTTTTATCAGACTTGGAATGCCGTACGAGAAACCGTTTACATTCTTGATTCATTCTTATTCCGAATTCTTGTCCGTAATGGGAATTCGAAAAGCAGGAATCCGAGAAGACGTTATCTTGGAGCTGCACGAATGCTGGCTTTTAAGCTCCCCGGAGCCCTGCAGAAAAATTTCACTTAATTGTATGGGATTTTACAGCAGCTAAAGACATTTAAATTTAAATGAACAATGAAGAACGGATGAGGAAGTTGGAATTTTGGCAGACGTGAAGATTTTTATGTAATCGCAAATGGGGATTTATACGTCATTAATTTTTCTAATTCAATATTTCTTTTCAATTCATTATTGAAACACGTCCTAAATTTCGAATCTTAATTTATTTCATCCTGTAAATAACACGTATAAAACGTGAATATGGAATGTATTTTATAAAAGAATATGTTGATGTGAGTGGAAATTTATTTTGGACATCTGGATATGATTGCCAGCGATTGTTTTCTGGATGCCTTTTGAAAAATTAGAATATACATTCAAATAGTGAAATACGAATGATTATCTCCACTCACAAAAACAAAACACTTTAATTTAACTTTACTAATTGATTTATTTGTGTTTCTAGGACTGAACTTTTTCTGAACAGAATTTTGTGTCATGAACTGACGATGGAGCTGGACTCCGAAACGTTTTCTCTTATAAAGATGTGGTGAATTTTTGTGGTATTTTCTTTGCTTTTAAATTCCTGGTTAACTTGCGATTCAAGCAAACAGGTGAGTGATTTTATTACTTAAATCCTGATCCAGCTTTGCCTGATTCAAAGATGAATAGTGCTACATGCAGAGGGCGTGCTACTATTTGGACAACATAACCCATTTATTTTTCCGAATGCATCCCAGGATTTCGAATCCCTGAGGTGATTGGTTATAAATCCTCAGCGTAAATAATGGTCGAAGCGCGTCCTGAAAAATGCTTTTGTTCAAAGGTGTCCGTTTGAGAGCCTTTCTTCACGGAGACCTTCCCTAATCCGGCTAAGAATCCACGTTTTCTGGAAGCTGGCAAAACCCACTACGATGTTTCTGTGGTGGAAAAAGGTTGCCGTGCACCAAATATAAGTTTCAGTTTCAATAAGTTTCAGTTAAGTGCCTCCTTAGTTAAGTTTAGTTTCTCAACACAGTAAAAAGTTTACCGAAGTTTCGATATGCATTGAGTGAGATTTTGATTAGCATTTAGGAAATTTTGAACATTGAATTTTGACAGAATCTGATGTCGAAAAAGAATACAGCGCTGAAAATTTTGTGGAATCCTTGGAAAAGTGAAAGCGACTCACGTTTTTGAAGTACAAAATACCAAGCGTCTGAGAACCTTGCAAACCGTGTAAAATAAAATATTTGATATCCTCAAATATGACACGAATAAATTTTAAATGATTTCAGTTTAACATGATTATTACAATGGTTAGGGAAACTTTTCTTAAAAATGTAGATAATTAGTTTATTGAAATTTACAAATTAACCAGAAATTTGAAAGTAAAGAAATTGCTCAATATAAAATATGGAGAACGCTTTAAGATTGTTATAAAGATCGTTCCGCTATGAAAGGGATTAATGACTCTTGATTTATTTTATTCACGTTAATGATGAGATCCAACGTATCAAGTTTTTAGAAATTAGAACCTGGGCAGACAATAACTAATAACCTGTCTTCTATTAATTGTCATATACCTTTACTTTCAATGATTACTAAAGTATTTCGAAGCCTTAAAAACACGAAAATATGAAAGAATTTTAGAAGAAATAGGACCGTTTGATTCAAAACTGACAACAAACTAATGAATCACCAATCGTTAGAGATAAAATAAATGATATTTTTTCGTTTAAATTTGGGCATTCCCAATACAAGAATAGCAAGATACCTAACATGGGAATAACATGATTCCATAAATGGGATTAACATTATTCTTAATACAGGAATAATTGAATGAATAATTCCGGAAATAGCAACGATAGCATATATGCATAGTAGTGGCATATTTAGAAAAATGCGGCACATCACTGGGAGTCGCATTTCTGGCAAAATAGACACCACAATGCATTCTTAACTTGGGAAGAACATGATGCCCAACATGGGAACGACATGATGCCCAACATATGGTGTGTGAATGCACCGCATAACAAACCATTCATGCAGAGCAGATGACTTGTACAGTTGCCAGGCATCGCTTTTCTTTTTTTTTTAAATGGGACTACATTTTTTAAAAAAAGCAGTCAAAAGCAGTTTTTCCTTTTGCAGTTAATAATATAAAGTATGTAAAGTTTCTTCTTGCGTAAGATAATAAAGGAATTCCTACTTTGAACAGTGCACCTAAGTTTAGTACACTTTAAAGTGGGAACTTAACGAATTTTATTACTTTTTCCGTTCCCTTTGAGCCTTTTAAATTGCACTCGGAATGAACAACGTGTGTTTATGCAATGTAGAATGAAAATTTTTCATTATGCAGTATACGTGCAGTGCAGTGACTGTACCGCTATCCACCAACAGTTACTGCTACTGTACAGTGTACACTGCAGTGACTGTACCGCTACGCACCAACTGTACTGTTACTGTACAGTGTAGAGTGCAGAGACTGTACAGCCACGGCTCAGTACATCAATTTCCAGTCTTTCGGTCTGGCGCTCTGGTGAAGCTTCAGACTTTCCTGGTCGCTGCCGTGCCTCCAGAACATCAATATTCCAGCGCAGCCTCCATCACGCCACTGCAGACCTGCAGACACAGCATGTCTCTTCGCTGCAGACCTGCAGACACAGCATGTCTCTCCACTTCAGACCTGCAGACACATCATGTCTCGCCACTGCAGACCTGCAGACACATCATGTCTCTCCACTGCAGACCTGCAGACACAGCATGTCTCTCCACTGCTTCATTGCATAACCCATTCACCACCTTTCTGCTCCCACTGCTTTTTGTATTTTAATTTCTGCCACTCTAGCATCTATTTTCCTTCACTCTTCCAGTGGTCGTTCCTCAAATAATAAATATCTCTAATAATGTAAATTGTTCGTTCCTATTTACCATATTCTCTTCACGCACGAATAATTCCACAGCTGTCCCGTAACTATTGGTGACGTGCTGTAACGGTGTATGGTGACGTGATGCCCAGATCCTTTGACGTGCTACGACGTGGGCTTTGATCCCGCAAAGGCTGCAGGACTGTAGCACCAAAGTCCTTTGACACGCGGACTGGAGACTCCACACAATGGACGCTCTCGTGATCCCTAGCACCTCTGGTGCGAGCATGGCTTCTATTTTGAGATTTCTTCTCGAAATTCTGAGATTTCCTTTTGAAATTTTGAGATTTATTTTCGAAAGCGACAATCCGCGACCGAGTCACAATCGACCATAGGAGTTTTTGACGGGGAAGTGCGATTTGATTTGCCTGTGTTGTGTGCGTGGGGCCTCTAAAGATGATTAAATTCGGTCCTCTGAGTGGTGAATGATACAATAATCTGTTTGATGGTAGGAGTTGTATGAGGAGCTGAGATTATGTGATTAAATTAAATCTCAGAAGGTAATATCGTCATGATGACATGTAAATTAATTCTTTTAAATGCGAAAGTTAATATTAAAGGTGATTCGTTGAAAATATCTTCGATCCATCTTCGCTTCAAGAAAAATGATAAAAATTATAGCAACGAAGTGTCTACCTTTTATAAAATAAGCGAAGCTTTGACTCAATGTTCTTTCTTTACACAATAATACAATTTGCGAAATCTGATTCAGCAATTATATTAATTGCATTCACAGCGATGCACCGATTCAGAATTTACAGACTCGTGGAAAGATTTTTCCAAACGAAGAAAATCTCGTAAGGAATTCAGAACTCTAAAAAAATAACAGAAAAGAATGCCGGAAAAGAGCAACACTTCAGAATTTTGGATTAGTTTTCGACCGTGCGCCTTTGAACGCATGTTCAAATATCCATGCGCCTGTTCATGCACAAGGCGTCATTGAAGCGCACCGTAGCAAATCGAGTTGGAAGAATTCGCAGCGTTCCATCGGTGAGGCGCCGTCAACGAGCCCAAGTTTGTGGGTATTGATCAGCACGATGTCGAGGCTCATAACCAGACGGTTCAAAGGTTCAAAGTTTCTTGTGTTACAAGAGTCAAAGGTTAATGCGACATTCATGAAGCTAAGTGTCGAAAGTTAATGCGACATTCATGAAGCTAATTGTCGAAAGTTAATGCGACATTCATGAAGCTAAGTGTTGAAAGTTAATGCGACATTCATGAAGCTAAGTGTTGAAGGTTAATGCGACATTCATGAAGCTAAGTGTTGAAGGTTAATGCGACATTCATGAAGCTAAGTGTTGAAGGTTAATGCGACATTCATGAAGCTAAGTGCCGAAGGTTAATGCGACATTTGTGAAGCTAAATTTCGAAGGTTACTAATTCAACACTTAATCACTTTTTTCCAGTTATACGCACGTAATCTTTGTCAAAGTCTGTGCATTCATGGAAGGCGGGCTGATTTTTTGCCGATGGTAAATTTGTACAAATTTCATGCTAGAATCAAATTTTTTATTAATAGAAACATGTTTAAAAATGGCGAGAGACTTAATAAAAAAACTTTCTCAATTGTGCATTGCCAGGGATTCATCGTTTCCAATCAATTATGTGATAGAGCTATTTTAAATCAGGTAAATTTCCGATTAGTATTCATGATAAAACAATGTTTTGAATTGAACTTCTATTCTGTATGAGATGGCGCATTAGTAACGTTTCCAATTATCTCTTAAAATAAATAATCATTAATGCGTATAGCGCAAATCAATAGATACAGGATTCCACATTCTTGTACCTTACAAAATTTCCCTCTTAGTGTCTCTAATCAAATTGAGATAATTTCAGTTAATAATTATTGTAAACTGCTCGCAATGATGCACACAGTTCTGGATTTACACTATAATATATTAATCTAAGACATTTTTCACAACCAGACGTTTACCCGATTATAAGTTCGACACCACAAGCAATATTGAAGATTAATTGCAATCGAATATCAATAAAGGACGAATTTCGGTCGCATCGCAACAGACGGATCACACACAACACAACACGAACCTATACAGATAAACCATACGAGTACAATTGCTTAGGTCAGGCTGGTTATATCAATAAAAATTCTTCTATTGTTACAAGAAAGTGCGCCAATAAATAAGGCTGACCTCTACGTTCAATAAAGTTTATTGCCGATCGCGTTGGATGTGGAAAGCCTTGCCTCCGATACCGATGCCAGGCTCATGTCAGGAATTTGTTAGTTTCCGATGCAAGTATCCGCGGCAAAAGCCGAAACCCATGTTAAATATCATGGCCGATTTATCAGCGGCCGGTCAGTGGCCACTGACAAACCTTGCAATATTTCCAATGAGTCAGAGTGCAGGTCATTGCGGTAAATTGCACACTATTGCCATGGCTTCAGCCATTCAGCCATTGTTGCCGGATGTCCGAGCCGCTACACTCAGAGAAATGGGTGAGGTTTTGTCCAAATTATAGCCATGCACTTTTTGCCCTCGTTAGGGCCATCCTGACCTCTTTTGGCCCTGCAAAAGAGCGTATCAGTGCTACCTGCAGATAGTGAGTCACTATTTGGACAGTATGATCCATTCATTTGTCTCAGTGTGCAGCATCTGAAGATTCCTTTCTGTTGATTTTTTGCGACTTTTAATAATCATTTTCTCGTGGTTCCTAGGAACACTCGCCCACATATTTATTTAAAAATACTATACCGTAACTAATTTTATATTTTTAATAAAGTTAATTAACTTGAGCTCATCTTGGAGAATTTACTTAATTAAAGTGCCTTGATTAAATATATTTTAACGCTTGTACCAATGGTTGCAACAATATGTATAAAAAAGTCATTAGCCGCACAAAAAATCAAATTCAGTGTTCCAAAAAACGACTGCAGAAAATTCGGACCAATTTGGTTTCATTTTATTCGTGGTTGGTGACTTTAATGAGATTGGGTGGGGAGGCTGGATTGGGCTTGGTTGGGGGGGGGGGAGATGGATTGGGGGATCTAACCGCACCCGCAAGTTTGATGGCCGTGGGAAAGATGGTAGTTTTAAAGAGGTGTGAAATATTTAGGAGAAAAATATTTTACAGGACGGCGGAATTAAAAGAGTTTTAGAAAAGATTTTAAATGCATTGATGCCAGGGTAGACTATAACAATCATTATTATAATATCAAGTTCAAGCGGAAATAGAATAAGCCGGAATTATCAATTTAATCCTAAATTTATATTCAAAACGTGATTTAAAAACCAAGGGGGTTTTTAAATCAATGGGATAACTCTTCGTTTGCCTTCAACTGCGAAGACTGGAAGGGAACCAAGAAGGGTAACTTAACATGTTTTTTTCCAGAATGTACATATATTTACTGTATATTTTCATGTTTATTTCTATTATGAATAATATCTTTGAAAAAAAGTTGGTGCATCGCAGATTTACAAAGACACCGCCTACATTGCAGACGCACACAGATGTGCAGAGCACACCAGTGCGAAATTGTACATCACACATGTGCAATTATACCATGTATACAAAGATTTACATCGCCGCAGGACAATATTGTTCATCAAAGATTATTCAAAACGCACATTTCACATGAACAAAGATGTACATCACACATGAACAAAGATGTCCATCATACATGTACATAGATGTACATCACAGTCATGTTACAAGTTCAGTTCTCCTTGATCTTCCACTCTCTTCAGTGGATTGATCTCTTCTTGATCTTCCATCGAGCACGCGAATCCTAAGAATTCCTGTAGAACTTTTGAAGCCATTAAACATTTCCTTTTGCGCTCGGATTAAAGAATGAAAATCGTCCTTTCAAGTTCATGCGTCCACTGAAGTTTAGGAGAGAAACTAACTTTTCTACTTTTGCTGGTGAGAAGTTAAGTGACCGAAGACAGAGCTTTTCGCAGAGGTACTTTTATCGTTCAAATCCAGCGTTCGCTCGCAGTTATGAGCAAAGTTCGGCATTGATTAGAACTAGACTAACTAAAACACTTTTTTTAATTATCTGAATAATGAAGAAAATCAGAGCATTTTAATCCATTTCCCGGGTGCCGTAACTTTATTAATCCTTTATAGCCTAAGATGAGATTACGCATATAATGTTTTTCCTAAGTAATTAGATATTAATCGCAAGTTTCAAAAGTTGTTAGTGATAACATCGTTGATTGCTTATCATCGGCCATAGGCTGGCCACCCGTAATCTGTTTATAAATGAAGAAGTAAAGGGTTTAATAGAGGGTTATTTAATATGATAATGCAGCTCAAGTTTTACTTATTTCAAATCTTGAAGACCCTCATGACATTTTCATACAATTTCTAAAAACTAACATGTAGAAAAAATACCCTAAACATACATAAAATACCCTAAACGATTATTGTTTATTGTATGAAAGACAAGTCTCATGCACATTCTATATTTCGATTCATTATGGTCAATAATTTTCATTCTTTACAATCTTTTTTAAAGCAGCAGTTTTTCCGGGTCATAAACAATGCAGGAGTTTGAACGGGTGGGGCGGGACGAGTTCAGCAATTAAGTTGACTGTTCATGGGGCATAGAAGCCTATACACGGTCTTGCTTTTAGTCGAGAGTTGATCTTTTTGCTGAATTTCTACAGTGAACTCTCAGCAACAATGTTCCCTGAAACGAATTTCTTGTAAGAGACCGGAGAGAATTGAGCCGCTAGCTGCACGGTCGAGTTCAGCTGCCGTGACCAAAAACCGGCAAGAAGATATGACTTCAAGTTTTAAAAAGCAAAAGAATCTCGAAAGACAATGCATTAACGCGAAGGAATACAAGTTTTAAGAATACACGGAAAATTTGCATACATACTTAATGAGATATATATTTAATATTAGATGTTACTTTATACATGAATATTTAATTTGCCATTTTACGATGCAAAGAACCTTGAGTGACACTGGATTTGATATGAAGAATACAAGTATGAGAATATTCAGAAAGCATGCATTTATTTTGAAAGTTAATATATAATCAGACTAATTAGCGAGACTTTGTCCAAATAGCGATGCAATTTTTGCACTTTTGTGGGTCATCTTTGTCCGCTTTGACCTGGTAATCAGTGTTGCGTGCAGATAGAGGAAAATGTGGCCCATCATTTTTCTGTGTGTCGGTTGGTCAATCATGTCGAGATAAAAAATGTTAACCGAGAACAAAAACTTATGCAGAAGCCAAATGTTCCTCTATGATATAATGGGCTTCTGAAAGGAAAAAGGCCTTTAAAGCTAAGCAAAATTTAAAGTTTTAAATATAGGTTAGAAAAATATGTTTAAAACATATACATAAATATTAAAAAAGTAAACAATAGAACATTGTACTTTTTCGGAGATAACAAAAAACTCTAACGATAAAATGATAGTTTTTTTTATCGTACTAGTTCTTTAATTAATTAGGAAATTTAAGGTCTTCGTCAATCCAAAAAGCCATCTGTCCCACAAAATATATAATATATTAATACAATAGATTTAGGGTAATATATCTCATTTGACACTCATTTTCAATAATTATAAAATGTAAGAAGCAAAATAGAATATAAAAGCGCCATCAAACGGGCCATCATCATGCCCCACATCACCGCCATCAAACGGGCCATCATCATGCCCATCATGCCCTACATCACCGCCATCGAACGGGCCATCATCATGCCCTACATCACCGCCATCAAACGGGCCATCATCATGCCCTACATCACCGCCATCAAATGGGTCCAAACGACCCACATTCAAGCCTCGTTGCAGGCGCTGGAAATGCTCGCGTCAGCAGACGTGATGAACGTGAATAAGTGACTGCAAATTCATCGTAAGATTTATAACATTATTTAATATATTCATGCCCGCAGTCAACAATTGAATTGAATTGCTGAATAATATTCATTCAAAGCACACCAGCTGAATAAAGATGGATTTTAGCAGTGAAATTTTCATTGGATTTTCGGACAATTATCGCTATTCCACGGCAATAATTCGAATATTATTAAGCTTATTTAAGCTGTAATTTACACTTTGATTTTATACATAGCGTGGATGCAATACGCTGTTAATACAGAACCTTTACTTCGATTTAGTTAAATCATGGGCTGAATTATTGGCGAAAACTCAATTGTAAGACAATTTTGTACATAAATTACACAATTCTTTCGGAATTGTGCGTGGTTTTCACGTCTTTTAGTTATTGAGTGTAGAAATGTATGCATTTTGTCAATTTGTACTTAACTTATTTCGTATTTATTGGGAAAAAGGATTCCTTGGATCTTTCGAATCATTCATTCATCCTAGTTTGCCTTCCCTAATTCAATATTTTTTCTCTCAGTCGAGTTAAGCGTCACAGTTTCCACTTCTCGACTCGAGAGGGAAATTCGAGGGTGAAAATTAATACAATTTTACGGCGAAAATTAGGCGCGATATTTCGCTGGCTCATCGATTCTTCGAAGCATTACTGTCGCAAGGCTGCAAACAATTCTGAATTAAAAGAATTTTCGAAAAAGAGGAAGAAATGGAACGATTTGTTCCTCGCCTATCACTCAGAGAAATGAGTGGGTCTGTTCAAGCAGTAATGAATTTTTGTGGGTCACTCTGACGCAGCTTGGGCCACCGCAGCGCTACGTCCGCTTTCTGCTCGAGCGGTGGCAACGAAAATGCCTCACTAATTGAGCAATGAGACCCATTTATTTTTCTGATAGCAATATAGGGTGACGCTTTTATAATAAAATAGATATAGAATATATAAGATATCAAATTCAATAAAAGTTAATTGAGACGGAAAATATTGAGGCACGCGTTAGCCAAAGGTTTGTCAGAAAATTAAGGCATAATTTTTTCAGTAATGCCAACTATTATATAATGTGTATTATATTACATTATATATTATGAATTAGGCAAAAATTTTTTGTTGAGTTGAAGCAAGCAAAAACGTACAAAGTTCAAAATTAATGAAAGCGAAAGACCAAATTTCAATTTTTTTGAAATTACAAAATATTTTCAATATATTTTCTGATTAGGGGTTGACAAATTTATTTTTAGACCTTTGAATATATCTGAATCTGTTATTAAACGTTATTTGATCAAGAATTTATAATTAAAAGTTTACAGAAAATTTATCAGGTGAACAATCTAAGGTCCCGCAGTATATATACGGTATGCATGGACGAAAAGTTATCTATTACAAACTTGATCTTTTAAAAGAAAACCGGAGTAAGAAAATTGACGATAATTATAAAGTCTATGATTTCATTTAGTTTGTGAATCAGATCTGTTACTTTTTGCGATGTATTTTTTCCGTTCGTTTCACACTCAGCCTTTGGCCCGAAGTGTTTGTTTTTCCTTAGGAGGCATAGAACGTTTTCGTTCTATTTACTCAGACCTAGCCTTTATCCTTTTCCATCACAGGCTTTCTTGAATTGATCAATCCTGTTACATCGGTTTTGTATTGAAATCACACACATTATTCGAATTAAAGTCTATTACATCAAATATAACATCATATTTTTGCACATCACGTATGAAATCATTAATTGAATTTTATTTATTAAATATTATCCCTACAACATTCCATTTCATGCGTGACTCCGTCCTTCAGTAATCACAATATCCGTTCAATAATCAGTTTCCTGTATTTCTCAAAATATCATTCTTCGTTTTAACCTCTCCTAATGCATTTCAGTACGGTCATATATGTACCACTGTTAATTACCTACAAAAAGCATTCATCGACCAGCATCTTGAACCTTTAACGAGCATACAAGGCTTTATCCCGTCGGAATAAGTCTTTCTCTCGACCTGATACTTCGCAGAGCTCAAGGAACAAACGATTCCTGAGAAGAATGCCACTCCCGGTCATTAGGGCGACTTTTGGGCCATAAACCCTGGAAGTTTCTTGGAGTTTCCCATAGTGCACCATTGATTGATCGATGTCATCGCGAGGAAGACGGTATACGAGTCGATCACCACTGGAAGACGGTCGATAACTGGTGAACTGCGTATGAGCACAGCATGAGCTATGCACAGCATGAGCTATGCACAGCATGAGCTATGCACAGCATGAGCTATGCGCAGCATGAGCTATGCACAGCATGAGCTATGCACAGCATGATGGTGATGGTGTGGAACAGCTCTGTTATAAGTCAGTCATTTGATGTGGAATGCATTGCTGACTATATGTGGGCCTAGATTACATGTCTCGGGTGAGTGTGATGTTATATTTCACTTAATGTTAGCAGCGACTAATGTAGTTACCTTCCCTGAGTGTTGCATTGCAGCGTTTGCTAGTAAAACTCTGTATGAGGCTAAATAATTTTGACATTATTAAGGTGGTTAAAAATTTCCTTCATTAATTAAAATTTTTGTGCCTGAGAATGATTTTTTTGAACTAGAGTAAAAATTTAGAAAACACATTACAAGAATGTTATATTAATTACATTATTTGATTTTATCTATTCATTATATGTATATTCGATTGATTTTATTCATTATCAGTTTAATATTTTGTCTACGGGTATCACACGTCACCATTCGCTAACTCACAGAAGCCTCGATTGAATGGGATGACAGACTTTGTTCTATATTTAACCACTTTTTCCATGTTAAACGCAAACTTTAATTCTGATTGCATTAACAAGCTTCTTTCTTATCCACGACAAGCCATTAAGTTCATCGTTAGTATCCCCGAATTCACTTATAATATTCATCGAGAAGTTAGCCCTGCCTAAATTTTCGCATTCAAGTACATATTTCATTAGTCTGCTTATATCGCAGGTTCACCGATAATTTAAAAGCTAAGAAAACGCAAACTAGATTTAAATTTTCCCTGTTGAATGCACTATCATTCCTTAAAATTTTTATCTCATGATAGACCTGAAATGCAGAACATTTTCGATGAAAAAATGCATAATTTACTGGGCGTTTATTTGCTTTTAAATATTCGCAAAATTTATGCCTGATCGAATTCACCTCGTGCAAACTTGACGACATCGCCGAACAATGGCAAGAGGCCGCAGTTATGCCCAGCTCCAGCGAACCTGCCTGGCATTGTGCTTCTGAGCTATCGGAGTCTCATTACAAAACTGCAACCTGAGCAGCTTTTGGGAACTGCACAATAGAGCGGGGCGCGATGCTGGTAGTATTGTGGTTACCAACTGAAGGTCTTTGCAGTATGGATATTGAGGTGATCTGCACATGCTTGGTGGATTAGAGTGGTCGGTAAATGCTTGGAGGATTAGAGTGGTCGGTTAATATACGATGGATTAGAGTGGTCGGTAAATGCTTGGTGGATTAGAGTGGTCGGTTAATACACGATGGATTAAAGTGGTCGGTAAATGCTTGGTGGATTAGAGTTGTCGGTAAACGTTCGATGTAGTAAAGTTTTCAGTAAACGTTCGATGAAATAAAGTGGGCGGTAAACGCCCGTGGAAATGATCTCCCCCCCAAAAGATCAATGGATTTTCATACCAATTACTAAATTCGACAACGCATTAAATGCCAACCATTTTTAATTGATGTGCGGTTTTAAATCTACGTTAATTTAATTGTATGAAGCTTTCAGTACATTATCAACGCAGTGAAAATGCAAGATTAACAATTTTGATAGTTTTTTAATTTAAAAGAAAAGCAGTTTGTTAGAAAACCCAATTCGAAAAATAGCATTTTCTTCAATTTCTTTACGAAGAGGTATTGATTTTCGAGGCCATTGAAGCTCAAGATGGCGCCTGTAAAGTGATACTCAGAACAGGTGGTTTGCCGTACAATGCTCCATTGTGGAAAATGGAGCGTTAAATAAAAAAGTGTAAAAAAAGTATGAAGGGTGCTGAAATATGCGCGTTATTAAGTGTTAAAATTGGCAAATATTAAATTTAATTAGGTAAAACGTGTTTGAAAAACGTTTCAATTGATCATTGTTTCGCAATTAAAATTTGCCTGACATGAAATATTCCTAAATTTATTTATTGCGAAATTTATTGCACTGTGTAACAAATTTTACTAGGTTAGCTAAACAATTTCATAGGAAATTAAAGTACTCACTCTAATTGAAGTACTCACTCTCATTGTAAATTCTCTCATATTCCAGCGACATTACCATTAAATAGGCTCACACTCAGAAAAATTAATTTGTCATGTTATCCAAATAACGATCCACTGTTGGAGTGCCCACATATATCCAAAAACGTCAGTCACTATTCGTACAATCTTTCAATCATTATTCTGAGTGCATATTTTCGAAACTTCAAATTCCCCTTATTTACTTCTCAAAGTTTCTTCCCCACATCGCAGACGATTGCCCAAGGAAATCTCCCCTCGCCGCGTGGTCATGCCTGCGGATATCGCTATATCCCGCAGAGGGTGGATTTCTATCTCATTAGCGATTCAAATTAAGCAGCAGATGGGCAAGCGGGGAGATCCATAGCGGCCAGACCTGACGCTGTCAATGCGATGCCGTATCAATTGACGCTCTGTCGATAAACCTTCTCGCTTCATTTAAATGAATTTCATACACTGAATTTCATACGAATTAAGCTGGCTTTAAACCAGTGTATACTGAGTGGTTAAAATGTACAGGGTGACAAAAAAAGTTGGTAAAAGTAAAGGCTTATAACTCGAAAAGTATTAGAAGTAGAAAGATGAAACAAAAACAACATGAAAGAAGATAACTTCAAGTTTTATTCAGATTACAATAAATGTTCAAAATGACCTCCCCGCTGTTTAGTACACAGCTCAATACGTTTTTTCAAAATTTGCGGTCACTGCAGACAAGGTATCCTGTTCAATAATTGCGAGAGCTACACGAATTGCTATCTTCAGATTGTCAATGCTGCTTGGTCTTCTACTGAATACTTTTTCCTTCACATAACTCCATAGGAAGAAATCCAAAGGCGAAAGGTCAGGGGACCTAGGTGGCTATGGGAAGTCTGTAAGATGCGAAATAACTTTGTTTCCAAATCGCGAATTTAACCAATCTCTAGCAATTACCGAAGTGTGTGCAGTGGCCCATACTTCTTGATTGTGTTGAGACTAACTTTTTGTCTGTATTTGGAGAAATAACCTCTTTTTATTTTGATTGGTAAAGTTTTCAGGTAAAATTGTTCGACAATGAAAACTCGTTGCTCAGAATTTAGCTGCATTGTAGGGGGAATCTTGATCTTAAAAAATAATGAGTTTGAATTATGAAATATATAGAGAACTCTGGTAACATGGATACCAAATAAAACTTGAAGTTTTACTCTTTCATGCGGTTTTTATTTCATTGTCTGCGTTTAATATTTTTCGAGTTATAAGCCTTTACTTTTACCAACTGTTTTTTTGGGTCACCCTGTATTAGATTGAGATTTACAATAAAAATGTATTAAAGGGGAAGTTCCAAAAAAGTTGTTACTCGTAGATCAACATTTTACTGAATATGCAGATTATGACAGGTTACAGGTTATTAGATTTAAGAGTTCAAGAAAATTTATTGAACGAATAAAAACTCAATAAAAAATAAAAAATACAAAGTTTACAAATATTTATGAGATTAGGTTTTCGCAGATGTGATTAGATTTGGCATTCCCAGAATTTTGTTCGACTGAGAGTTTTCAAAAAATATATAATAGTAGTAGAGGATTTTTCTGTAAAATAATCGAATAGAGACTTTTTGCTATGTCTCAGTAACAAATAAGTTTTTTTTTGCATATTACTAAAATGCTAAATTTCCAGCGTCGTAACATGATTTAAAGCTGTAACAGGATCGCAGCACTGCACTGCATACCACTGCACTGAAAACTACTGCATTGCATACCACTCTATTTCAAACCACTGCATTGCATATCAGTATACTGCATATCACTGCACTGAAAACCACAGCATTGCATACCACTGCACTATATATCACAAACCTGCATATAACTGCAATACACTGCATATTATTGCGCCGTATATCACTGCAGATCACTTTACAGCACTGCTCTGCATACTATGTCACTGCATACCATTTCACTGCTTACCACTGCACTGCATATCACTGCACTGCGCAAAACCGCATCGCATACCACTGGACTGCATTTCATTGCACTGCACATTGCTACACTGCTTACCTCTGCACTGCACACTACCGCACCGCATACCACTGCACTGCATTCCATTGCACTGTATATCACTGCACTGCATATCACTGTACTGCATATCACTGCGCTGCATATCACTGCACTGCACAATACTGCACCGCATACCACTGCACTGCATTTCATTGCACTGCTTATCACTGCAATTCATATCAAAGCACTGCCCTTTGCATCAAAATGCACTTCTTCGTCAACATATCGCGCTTCCCTCGGAATGTATTTGGCAAAGTAGCAAAGTATTGCAAGTAAGCAATAGGTATTGAGTTAATGCTATTGAGTTGCTGTAGAGTTGCCCATTCACTAAATTACCTTGCAGTCCTGACGACATGGTTGACGAAGCCAATAAGCAGTCGATATTTAATGGATTTAATGGCTGGATTTAAGATGGAGGACGGGGGCGGGAGTGGATCTAGGGCTGCTGT
Organism: Hyalella azteca; assembly: GCF_000764305.2. Classification (NCBI taxonomy): domain Eukaryota; kingdom Metazoa; phylum Arthropoda; class Malacostraca; order Amphipoda; family Hyalellidae; genus Hyalella; species Hyalella azteca. The sequence continues at coordinate 60,099 of NW_025941577.1, forward strand.
ATTTGCATAGCGAACGCCGCGGTAGGGAAATAGAGCCGCAGGCCTAATTGAGAAATGTTCCGATATTGTCGCACTCAAGGAAACGAATGGATCATATTGTCCAAATATTGTCGCACTTTTTGCGAGTAGTAAAGATAAGATCTTTTGCTGATCCAAAGTTAGTCAGGATGACCCATGTAAGGGCAAAGATTTTATCGCTATTTGGACAAAGCCTCACTTAATTTTCTGCCAGTCATTTAGTGGGATAGTCGGTCAAATGCTAACGATGTTCAGTTATTATTATGACTAATTGCATTAATATGTATGAAAACAACGATGAACCTCGCAAATAAAAAAGCATTATCATTTTAAATGATCATTGTCGTCATATCGTCAATTGTTGAACCTGATAATGCATTTTTATGATATACTTCTATATTTTTGTATGTTAATTAATGCCAATAATCAGAGTAATAGTAGCGAGCCATTTGCTAATCAGATAATTGGATCTATGTTTTCCTGAAATAGTTTTATCGCTTCATTATGCATATTACTTGATGAAATTCATCGAAATAATAATTAAGGATCTTTCGTTAACCGGGTTAATGTTCAGATTGTTTAGCGTTGCGTTGTTTAGATGTGTGTTAACTAATTTTTTAGTCAATCCGGATTATTTTAGTGTTCTCTGAAATATCAGTTTTTTACGATAGCTACAATGAATACAAGATAGATGATTGTATGCATATGAATTAATATTGAGAATGCACGCATCATCAGGAAGAATCACCAGTTATATTTATTTTTTAATCTCTGAGGCCATAATGTTAAAGCAAACCTTCATATAGATTCAACGCCTATAATAGAAGCAAGGTTTTCTTAATGTAATGCAAGGTAATAGAACAGCAAGGTTTCCTTTCAAGGTTTCTTTCTCTATGAACTCTCTGTAAACTCTTTCATTTATCGCTATGAAGTATCAATAGCTTGAAAATGTTCTTATGAACTTAGAAAATCGTCTCCCGAAATGCCAAATCTGTCCAATGAAAACCTCGCGTGCAACGCTCACCAATCCTTTATGTGTGTTCAAGAGCGGGTTCCTCAAGAGCACAATGGCTACGGGGATTTGATATCCATGCTGCCCTGCTATTGCTGGAGTTTCTTTCCCATTGAAGGGTTCATAACAAGTAATTTGACACGCCCTCTGTGCCCTCCACGTACAACCAAATCAAAAGTCTTTACCGACATTCACAATGTACCTTTGAGGGAAGAAGTCTTTTACAAACGTTCGTAATGTACCGTAGAGAGACGAAGTCTTTTAGAAACATTAGTAATACAACGCGATAAGAAATTTTACAAAACAATCGCTATGTACCTCGTACGGAGTGAAGCATTTTCTGAACATTCGCAACGTAATAGGTACGGGAAAGTTTCCAAACATGTGCACTGTAACACGGATACAACAATAATATAAATACCGACAATTTGAGACAATACATCGACACCTATCTCTCCTTTAAAGGCTAAAAGTAACTATCGCTCAATGCTACAGTCGTCTGCGAAAAACGAACTACATATATGCCTATAAATAGCTTCAATATGTTCACCTATGAGTAACTCTTGAAACTGTACCTCTTTATAGGCAGCCTTTGCTACGGCTGTACGTCCCTAACCTTCTTTTATATTTTGCGTCTGTACATCTCCAGGCTTACCTATTGACTCTTCATTTCAATGCTTCATTTAAACCTCATGACTGTAGTGTGCATTTCTACGCTCTCGTCGAACCTCGCAACTGTACATCTTCAGTCATCCTTTTAAACTTTGTGACTGTACATCTTGAGTCTTCCTTTCAAACCTTGTGACTGTACATCTTCAGGCTTCATTTAAACCTTGTGACTGTACATATCTAGCCTTCCTGTATATTGACAGACTGTACGCGGAAACGGACACACCAAAGGGTTTGGATTTGCCTGAAGGCAAAAAGCGCTATACCTGCAGGCAACCTCAGGCAGGCAGGGAATTACAAAGAGTACATCTGCTCTTAGTACACCCTGTGCACTCAACCGTGCAACTCTCTGAATATAAATGTGGAACTTTTGTTCAATGCACAACGCTTAAGAAATTAATTTGATAGCGTTTAACATTAAGATGAATCAATTCATAATTGCGATCACTTCACTGGATTTTTTATTCGTTCACGTTAAAATTAAGAAATATGTACTTATCAGCCGTTATAGCAGTTAAAAGCATCGTAAATGAGTAGGTTATAATTTCCTTACGAATTTAAAACCATAAAGATTTTCGAAATAATTGTAGAAAATAATCTCAATTGTTCGTGTACTTTTGTACAAATTCAATAATAATTCGTGCAGTTTAATTTCAAAACTATGCAAACAGAAGTGATCGAGGCACACGCATAAATTGAATGTCGTAAGCGAAAGCTTGGTCAGCCTACAGTGACTCTTCGCCAAAAAGGCAGTACTAGCATTAATCTGGCAAGTGAACAACGTGGTGACAACATTGAAACACTCTCTGGACAGTCAGTTCATATTGAACGTTGCCAAAAATACTGCAATAAACATCACATCAGCAAATACCTGAGAGAAAAAGAAAATCCCAGTACCTCATCTACACGAAGCCGGCAGTTGCGCTCACAAGGTACTTCCTTCAGCTTTCAAGAACACTGCTTGTTTTGTACTCAGCCAGTGGTATGTCCAGGTAAAAAAAGATCACACGATGATAGAACTGTGTTAAGCTTTCCAGTGAGAACTGGGAACTTTAAAGAGACTGTGTAGAGTGTTTGTAAAAAGCGCAAAGATGACTGGGCTCAAAGTGTTCAAGACAGAATGGAATATGCCCAAAATGCATGCATCAGATGCTGTTTACCATCAAGTCTGTAGCATAAACTTCAGGACCGGGAAGCAGATTCCTGTACAATACCAGTCTGGCACTGATGGGAAATCTGAGCTGAAAGGTCGACCAGTAGACAACTTACGAGAGAGTGCATTCTTGAAAGTAGCTGTGTATCTAGAAGAGAATGACGATGAGAATTTCAACCGCCTACTATTATGTTTGATGGCTACATGGCAGGACCATCTACAAAAGACATAACACACTCACGACGGTCTCGTGGTGCAGCTGGAGTAAAGGTTAACTATACCCTAAAGGTATACTATTCTTGAAAACGCAAACGAGTGGGGGGTTTGAAAGAAACGCACGACAACGAACTAAAGTCAATTATATTGATCGTAATGGTTTCGAGCTGCGTCGCCTCAATCGCACCCCGAAGCAGCGGCAAACTTCCCGACAGCGTCGAGATTGCTGGAGTGCCGCCGCTGCACAACACGCGGTTGACATGGGTGAATGCCTAAAAATTATGATGATAGATTTTAGCAAATTGGGATGAATCTATATAATTAAGAATAATGCCAAGAACATAGTTCTGGAAGCTATATATAGTTCAATAATTTGAGGGTTATAACTATAACGTAGGGCATTCACCTTTAAAGAGTGCACGAGTGGAAAAAGCATTAGTGATCACAATGTGTATCAACTAAAGAAACTGAAGGTAGAAGGCCGACCGGCATGTCACTCCAATCCGTGCACTGCGACCCACCTCTACCACAGTAGGCTTTCATAGAGTCCACAGACGAGTCAGCAGGCGAAGTAGTCGGCCTCCTGCGCGCCGTCGGGTGCTAGCGTCTCCACGGAGTGCCACCTCGCTGACGGAGTTGACCGAAGAAGGACTAGCCGCTCTCCATCCTTACGCGAAGTTCAAAATACACAGGTACGGAGCGATCCGTACACGCGTTGCAGTAGTGTGTAGAGGAGGTTGTCATGCGGTGATAGTTGGTGCTGAACTGGCTTGGAATGGCTGCCCGGGCTGAAAATCTCGAGGCTGCGGATTAACCTCGATATGGCGAAATTAAGTGGGTGCAAGTAAACACGTAAAGGAGATAATGCCGTCGGAAAATGAATTTAAATTTAGACATGGGGAACATTGTGATCACTCCTTGCTTAAAATGAAATGAAATGAATGATAGCAGTTTTCAACAACTATACCCTAATCACTATACCCTTTTCACCACCAAGAAGGAACAGTTCTTGACGAATGCATCCAACAAACAGGAGTATGTGAACATGCTTTCCCAGAAACTGGTGTCTGCTGGCTGTCATGTTCAACAAGCAGAAGGTGATGCTGATGTTCTCATTGCCACAACAGCAATGGAGTGTGCAAATGAATGTTCCACCACAGTTATAGGAGAAGACACCGACCTGTTAATTCTTTTCATCTTTAGTACTAATCCAGAATCGGAGGCACTCTATCTGCAGTCTGACAAGAAGAAGAGAAAGAAGTTCCGAGTCTGGGACATTCACTGGTTCCAGATGTCCGTAGGGCCAGAAATGTGTACCTAGCTACTGCCATTTGTACATGCCATTGCTGGTTGTGACACTACATCTCCTCTGTTTGGTATTGGCAAGGGCGTTCCACTTCGAAAGTTAAAGTCTGAACAGATATTTAGGAAGCAAGCTAATGTATTTTCTGAAGTTGCAACCAACGATGAGGTACAAAACGCAGGTGAAGAAGCACTTGTATGTTTGTATGGAGGGTAACCTAACGAAGGTCTTGACAAGCTGCGATACCACAAGTACTGTGAGAAGGTGTCAACAAGTACTTCTCCAGTCCAGGTACACACTCTCCCACCCACTGCTGCAGATGCTATGTATCACTGCATGAGAGTCTATTACCAGGTACAGGATTGGATAGGTCAGCCTGCACTATATCCAAACCAGTGGGGATGGAGTCTAGTAGAGGGTCGACTGAACCCCACAATAACAGACCTACCACCAGCAATACAGGCACTGCTGTAGGTTGTTCATTGAAACTGTGAAAGTGACTGCAGCTCACGAAGATGCACATGCAGGAAGATGAAAGTGTTCTGCGGCCTGTGGTGAGTGTAGGGTACCAGCTGCGGCAATTCCTCTCCAGTGAACATGAACGAAGAAGATGATGTCAACGTATTTTATTATACAGTGAACACATTATAATGACAATTGACTTTCATATTTCTAACAGTAAATGTATATGTGTCTCACTCTGTGTGTCTCACTCTGTGTGTCTCACTCTGTGTGTCTCACTCTGTGTGTCTCACTCTGTGCGTCTCACTCTGTGTGTCTCAATCTACCTCACTCGACCTGTGTGTCTCACTCTTCCTCATTTAGTGTGCCTAATTCTTTCTCCCTGTTATCCCATTATCCCTCATTCTGTCTCGCTCATTCTAACTCTCCTCACTCATGCTCACTCTTTTCACTCACCTTCGCTCACTCTGACGCTTCATTTTTAACACTCTTCAATGACTCACTCCCCTCAGTTACTCTTCTTCCCTCTCTCACCTCCCTCTTTCTGCTATGCTTTTTTCGTCCCAGCATTCCAGCTTCACTCTTTTTCTCTGCATATTTCTTATGCATTTCCCATGCCTCTTCCGTCTTCAATACCTTTTTTTTGTCCTTTCAGCCTCTGCTTTCACCATTTTCATGCTTTCTTCATCTAAAGTTTTTCGCAAAGTTCGTTTTCTCAAGAGAAAGTTTAGACAGTCGATCAAGTGGCTGTCTAGAAGCAGCTACTACCAACACCTGTCTCAACGCTTCTGTCAAGACAGCGACACGACTTCGCCGAAATTTTGAGACGTCTTTGCCAAATTCTGGCACAATTTCAAGTCAAAATTGGTCACCGTCTATGTTATATAAAACATCTGTAAAGTCATTGCTAAATCATTCCAACGTCCCAGTCATAAACGAGCAAAAAGCTTCATATATGTAAGCTTAACAACGTTCCTTTTAAATACGTATTCAGTATTAACATTAGCAATTATAAAATGCGTGAACTATCACAAAATTCATATATCATTAGGATATTTATACATGAATAACCTGCATTTACAAATTGTCATCCAGTAAATCAGACAGAGCGTTTACTCACGAGTTTCAGATCAAGTGTACCGGAAATGCATCGAAATATTAAAACAATTATAAATATGTTAGTGTGAATTTCATATCTGCCTTGACTTCTTGTTATACACGTCACTCTATGAAGCTTGTACGGAGAAACATGAGTATTCGTAGCAATAATCTCATCATAGTACGAAACTATATGCGTATGAGAACCGCTTATAGATAACACAAAAGGTGATACAATGTAAATCTTGGTTGCAATCCGCTTTTCTTGCTCTACTATCACTCATAAAAGTAAACGGATCATATCCAAATAGTGACACACTCCCTGCATGAAGTACAGAAGCGCCTTTTTTCTAAGCCAAACTGGGTCAGCGTGACACACAAGGGCAAAAGATGCATCGCTAGTTGGACAAAGCCTCACGAATTTCTCTGGGTGGATGGTATGAAGTAATTTCGACTTCAGAGGCAATCGTCCAACTTCAGCTTCAGCAAACACACGTTGACAACTTTGTTGACAAGTTCCAATTATGATGCATGAAGTTTCAGGGAACAATGTTAATTGGACGTCTTTCAATGAAGAAAAATATTCGTGGATATTATTCACGGAGATGGCGCTAAGGAAAATATCGTAGATATTATTGAGAGATGGTGTTAATGTAAATATTCGTCAATATTATTGACAGAGATGGTGCTAAGGAAAATATTCGTCAATATTATTGACAGAGATGGTGCTAAGGAAAATATTCGTCGAAATTATTAACAGAGATAGTGCTGAGGAAAATATTCGGCAATATTATTGAAAAAGATGGTGCTAAGGAAAATGTTCGTGGATATTCGAGAGAGGAGTGATTACAATCATAACTACAACAGTCACAATTATAAACACAAAGATTGTAATCTTAAAGCTATCTTGGTAACACTTTCAACTCTTCACTAACTGGGAAAATGAACCTAAATTAATTCAGGGACCGAATATTGATATTCTTTTATGTATATGCAAACCCTGTATTGAAGAGCATAGCACATTCTATTAATTCAACAGACTGATTTTTATTCATTAATGGTCTGTCGCTCATTTTGATGCCGAATTGGATGATAGAATAAAGAACAGAATATCTAAATGATGAACATCGATAAAAAAATTGAACGACAAGTGTGAAGGAATAATTATTCGATTCCCCTTGAATTCCAGCTAATTTGAGGAAGGAATTAAGTAAGATAAAAATGTAAATGAATTTAAGAGAATTATTCCTGTATGAATGTTGAACATAATGACTAGGAAATATTAAAATTAAATGGAATGTTAAAATAATGAAGTTATTGCAATAAAACCATTTAATTCCCAAGGGATGCATGAATTGCTGATGCTTCGCCAGCTCCCGTTTTCCTGGCTTTTTTCAGCATCTATTGAGAAATAAAATAATAAAATTAACACCGTATATCAACCTCATGAAACCGTTTATATGAAAATAACCTTTACCTTGACCTTTAATTAATCAAATGGAGAGTTTCTAAATTCACATCATATAAAAATAGTATATTCACATATGTTCGATATTCACACATTTCTCGTGTTCAATAAGTGTCCGTAAAGGAAAGACGCATGTAATTAACTTATTTTAGGTATACTCTGCAACGACAAAAGTTTAAAAAAAGTCCATTTTAATTGGTGGTAATATATTCATTGACAATATTCATGAAAAGCTGAAGATATGACCATGCCTAAACTAAAATTTTGCATTGATTTTTATTTTTATTTATTCACAGATGCCACGCGTCAAGCACTTCGCGAATTAGCCGCCATGACGCTGAGCTTCAATGGCAATTAAGGCCTCAGAAATGCATGGAACTTAGCGGCCTCCTAGCAACGATCAAGTGTCATCCTCAGGCTGAATTTGGTGATAACTTCATCCATGAAGACAATGAGGGGAGTGAGGGGAGTGAGGGGAATGAGGGGAGTGAGGGGAGTGAGGGGAGTGAGGGGAGTGAGGGGAGTGAGGGAGGTGAGGGTAGTGAGGGAGAGGTAGTGAGGGAGGTGAAGGTAGTGAGGGAGGTGAGGGTAGTGAGGGAGGTGAGGGTAGTGAGGGAGGTGAGGGTAGTGAGGGAGGTGAGTGTAGTGAGGGAGGTGAGGGTAGTGAGGGAGATGCGGGTAGTGAGGGAGGTGAGGGTAGTGAGGGAGGTGAGGGCCTTTAATTAGTTTCCTCTATCTAACGTCATACAAGCTGAACCCGAAGTGCCCTCGACAGGTGATTTCCTGCGAGTCATTATTGGCCTATCAATGCACATTCAAGTTTATTATCTTCATTAATTATAATTAATTGCTACTAAACAATATCTTCATTATTAGGAATTTGTGTTTAGACGTTTTCGCTTTCGTCTAATGACACATTTCATGAGTTGAATGAACCTAAATAATAATTATTGAGTTGCTACCAAGCTACACACTTCTCGAGATTTGTGGAGACCAAGCTTTAATTGTGATAATTATTGACTAATTGAAACAAAGATAAACCCGCTTAGCTGAAATTATTATAGTCATCACGCAAGTGTATAAGTAACAGATTTCTCGAGTTTGTTTGCAAGTTCCAGGTGCTCCGACGAAACGAAATCAAGTGCCCCGGAAAGACGTATAAGAAAACGACCCATCTATGAGAATTTTAAAACTATCTATGAGACCATCTCTGATATCTGAAAACCATCCATGAGGCTCATGAGACCATCACTGATACCTGAAAACCAACCATGAGACCATCTGTGTTACATGAAAACCATCTATGAGACCATCTCTGATACCGGAAAACCATCCATGAGACCATCTCTGATACCTGAAAACCATCCATGAGACCATCTCTTATACCTGAAAACCATCCATGAGGCCCATGAGACCATCACTGATACCTGAAAACCATCCATGAGACCATCTCTGATACCTGAAAACCATCCATGAGACCATATCTGATACCTGAAAACCATCCATGAGACCATCTCTTATACCTGAAAACCATCCATGAGACCAAATGACAGACAAGGTAAACCATCCATGAGACCATCTTCGAGAATTTAAAAATCATTTATGAGAGCATCATTGAGAAAATCATCGAGAATGATTCATCGATTTTGTTAGATGAGCGGCAGAACCATTACCTCGAAGTACCTGCTTCTCGAGCACGATCGTTAGGTGCAGCAAGAAATAAAGGGAAATAAAGAAAGAAGAAATTAGATGCGGTCAGCAAAAAATCTTAATGAGCTTTGAAGGAGAGGAGGAGGTGGCGGCGAAGGATGACTTGCAGGAGTAGGATGTTTGTGGATGCCAGGCGAGGGCGGATGAGATGCCAACGCGACATCGTGTATGACGCATTCTTTGTGTATTTTTTATTACTATTTTTAAGCTTTGCTGCTGCGTGTTTAAGTTAATTAATGGGTGTTTTTGACATACTTTCAATAATAAGTGTTATTATTCTGTATTCCTTTTTTATACTCTTTCATTGCATTAAAATCGCGATCATTTTATTGCCTTGTGTGTCGCTATGTTTGAATAAAACTCGTACGCATATAATTCATATGTATGAATTTTTCAGTCGACTTTATTCACAAAAAAAAAATTCAAATTAATTTGCGATTCTGATCTGAACATTTTTCGAATTAAAAAATCTAAATAGTACAAGAAAATACAATTTATTCTCGTTGTAAAAATCAGGTATCATTCAATATTTTTGCGTGCTACATCATATGCGGGGCCAATATTCTGAGAAATACTCATTAAAAATATTTTCAGAGAAGTAAATTTATCGAAAAAAATCTGGAAATATTTCCCCGCTAAAAAATTATATAGAAGTTATCCTGCGAAATAATTATTTTGAAACATTTGAATACGCTTGTTTTCTTTTAAATTTTAAACTGACGTAGGAGCTGGTCTCCGAAGCTTTTTCAATCATTATATAATGAATATTCTTGGCGACGTTTTTAGTACACATTCTAGATAAACTGGAAATTTAAGCAGACTATTAATGTGAGTTAAGCGAACAGAACTATTCAATGATACACGCAAAATCATTAGAGAAAAATGGGGTAAAATCGGCAGTCAGCGAAAACAAAGGTCGGCCATCCGTGCCTAGCTATAATATTCGATTAATTCGTCCCTAAGTCCCCCAGCTCATGTTTGTGGCAATAAAAGAGAGCTTCAAGTCCTCCAGCTCGAATTCGTGCAAATTAAAGAGAGCTTCAAGTCTTCCTGCTCAGGCTCAAGCAAAGTAAATGAAGCGTCAAGTCCCCCAGCCTAAGTTCGTACGAAATAACTAGAGTTTCAAGTCCCACAGCCAAATTTCGTACGAATTAACTAGAGTTTCAAGTCCCCCAGTCAAATTTCGTACGAATTAACCAGAGTTTCAAGTCCCCCAGCCCAAGTTCGAAGTTCGTACGAAATAACTAGAGTTCCAAGTCCCCCAGCCAAATTTCGTACGAATTAACTAGAGTTCCAAGTCCCCCAGCCAAATTTAGTACGAATTAACCAGAGTTTTAAGTCCCCCAGCTCGCCGATTATCCAAGTCTACAAGAGTCCAGCCATGACAATGGCTGGGACGTCACGGCTAATTTTTTTTTTCTGCTCCCAAACACTCGAGGAAGAAGGAGCTTTTGTTCTAAGATTCCTGACGCTGGCCAGGGAACAGGACTCTAAAAATACCCCTATCATTGTCTAGCCTTTATCATTGTTCCGTAATATCCTTTATCATTGCATGGGTCTAGCTTTTATCATTGCTCAGGTCTACTCATAATCATTGTTCGGGTCTACCCTTCGTCATTACTCTGGTCTACCCTTTATCATTGCTCGGGTCTGGCCTTCACCATTGCTCGGGAAAATCCTTTATCATTGATTTGGTCTACCCTTTAACATTGTTCAGGTCTACTCATAATCATTGTTCGGGTCTACCCTTCGTCATTGCTCGGGTCTAGCCTCTATCATTGTTCGGTTCCACCCTTTATCATTGTTCGGGTCTACCCTTTATCATTGTTCGGGTCTACCCATTATCATTGTTCGGGTCAACCCTTTATCATTGTTCGGGTCTACCCTTTATCATTGTTCAGGTCTACCCTTTATCATTGTTCGGGTCTACCCTTTATCATTGTCCGGGTCAACCCTTTATCATTGCTTAGGTCTGCCCTTTATCATTGCACGGGTGTTTCCTTTATCATTGCTCGGACCTACCCTTTATCATTGCTCGGGTCTACCATTTATCATTGTGCTGGTCTACCCTTTATTTATTGTTCGGGTCTACCCTTTATCATTGCTCGAGTAACATACCACATTAACAACATTCCAGAAGTAACGAACGATTAAAGTGACGCTGTAAAACATTTAAAATGAAATAATGGAAAAACTACTGATATGCCTAATATTATAACTTTATTGTCATTTTACGTCCCCTATGAAAGATACTTAATTAAGTCGGTAATATGACATAAATAAACTATCATTATCAACAATCTGATATATATAAAGAAATGAAAGATAATTCTTAGTGATAATCCGACGACGGTTTTAATAATGAAAAATATTGCTACACTGAGAAAAATGAATTGTGTTTTTGTCCAAAAAGATCGAGATTCTCCATCTGCGTGTAACACTGATGAGCCTAGTCAAACTGAATCCGAATGACCCACACAAGAGCCTAAATTGCATCGATATTGTAAACCTCACTAATTTTTTTGAGTGTATGTTTGAGGCGATTTGTCCCCCGCTGCGACTGTAACCGCGGCTAATGAACCCCATCCTGATTTACACACACTCAAGGTCAAGGTTGATTATCCGAGGTCAAGAGTTAATTAAATGCAATATAAGACGAGCTGCTCGTAAAGGATCTTAAGACAACCATAACCAAAACGAACGGCTGCTAAGGGAACGCGAAACAACCAGAATCAAAACAGAAAATTAGATAATCGCCACCGCATTTTATGTTGCGGGCTGTGCTTGATCTTAAGACAGCCCGAACTGAAACGGTTAAACAATTTGTTATGAAATTTCATTTGTTGACTGTGAAGAGGAATGTGTTTGTGAAGAAGGAAGTCGTGCTAATATCTTGAACTGAACTTTTGTTCAGTTCAAGATATAAGCTTGATTACATTTTTGTCCCAAGAAGTTATGTATTTTCTAAGCAATTGTGGGAACAGAATTTCGTAATTTACACAAATTGAGTATTCAGAAATGCTTCATTCTTTAGTGTGTGAGTTAAGGCACATGTTCAACACGAATCATTTAAAGTAACTAAATGACGGCCAACGTTGATCATGAATGATTTGAAATATTTACATGATGACTTAAGTGATCATCAAAAGTGATTTGAATTTCTAGATAATGTCTAATGATCACCACAAATGATTATAAGTGTCTAAACGTCGACAAATGTCCACCACGAAAGTTTTAGAATATCTAAATGATGAAATAATGGCCAATAGTCATCAAAATTGTTTCGCAGTCCACAAATGATAACAATACTTGCATGATTTGAAGTGTGAAACTGTTGATAAAGTTCTATCCTCGGACTAAATCCATGTTCTTCGGATCCTGACTATTGGCCGGAAGTGTTATCGCAGGATGACGGTAGCTATCTTTAAGAGGGCTTTTGTGGAGGTATATCTCACCTAGAAAATGATGACGTTGTGTGAAATGATAGCAGGTGTTTAAATGGAAAATTGTTATCATCATGCGTTCTGTCGAATAGTCTATTCATAATTAATTAGTACATGTTTGAGCGCCCACGAAACAAAAATAACTTAGATAATATTAATAATAATAATATTATACTATTATTTTATTATAGGTAATACATGTATGATCTGAGTTAATGTGCAATAAAATATAGAAATAACATTGCAATGTTCACTCTGTCTAATAGAATTACCTGTTCCTCAATCTATACCTGCACAGCAATTTCATACTTCACCAAATTTAAACCTAATCGCATTATTGTGCAAACAAATCGAGTGTGTTGAATTGTGTTGAAGTTTCGAGCATGGGTTGAATTTAACATCAAGCTTAACAAGCTCCAGGCAGTCGTTACCGCTACACTCGACTGCGTTTCGCTTTTGTTTTAGGTTTATACTCAGAAAAAACGATGGGTCAAATTGTGCAAATGGTGACACACTTGCTGCGTGTAGCTCATAGAAGTCTTTTTTTCTGGACCAAACTGAGCCAAGACGACCCACAAGAGGATAAATGTGCGTCGATATTTGGACAAAATCACGTTAAGTTTTCTTGGTGAATATTAAGATCAAAGGCTTCCACTTTTGGTCCAAAATCTGCATTCCAAGATCCCATTCCAAAAACTCCATGAATTCCTGATTAGCTTAGGAATAAAGAGGCTAGCTCCGAGACTGCAAGGCAAGACATTACATTTGTGTGATAAGCAGAGGATGTGGTGACGTGCGCTCGAACTTTAATATGATGTGAATGTGATGTTGAGATCAAATGTGATGAGAGGGGTGTTAAAACTTTAATGTGATGTGAATGTGACGTATGGGGATTAAATGTGATGAAAGGTGCACTCAAACTTTAATGTGATGTGGAAATCAAATGCCGTGCACTCAAACTTTAATGTTATGTGAATAATGTGATGTGGAGATCAAATGTGATGAGAGATGCCCTCAAACTTTAATGTGATGTGAATTTGATGAGGAGATCATATGTGATAAGCCGCGCACTCTAATTATGGAGTGATGTGTAAACTAGAATGTTAGGAGAGGAGTGCTTAAACTTTAATGCAATGAAAATTTAATGTGGAGATGTTAGTGTGATGAAGTGCGATGCTCGGAAGGTAAAGCATGTCGAAAAAATGGAATCCCGGCAGAAGTTTACAGGAAAAAATTGCTTGAGTTAAGACGAGTGTTGTAAAATTTTTATAGTACAGAATGAAGGCACCATAATAGGGGTTAGAAATAAAAAAAAGCCTAGACAAAACAAATAAATTTCGACGCAAATGTCATATGATAATATACGTAAAATTTTGAAATGGTTTGTGGTAACAGATAAAATGGTTTGAGGTAACAGATAAAATGGTTTGTGGTAACAGATAAATGGTTTGTGGTTACAGATAAATGGTTTGTGGTAACAGATAAAGGGTTTGTGGTAACACATAAAATGGTTTGTGGTAACAGATAAAATGGTTTGTGGTAACAGATAAAATGGTTTGAGGTAACAGATAAAATGGTTTGTGGTAACAGATAAAGGGTTTGTGATAACAGATAAATGGTTTGTAGTAACAGATAAATGGTTTGTGGTAACAAATAAAATGTTTTGTGGTAACAGATAAAATGATTTGTGGTAACAGATAAATGGTTTGTGGTAACAAATAAAATTGTGTGTGGTAACAGATAAATGGTTTGTGGTAACAGATACAATGGTTTGTGGTAACATAACGTTTCTCATTGTACCAAATGTCGTAACCTATGGCAAATAATTTCATACTTATAGTGACAGATAACGTAGATTGTGGCAACAGGCTGTAATTCATAGTAACAAGTAACTCAGCCCACGGTAACAAGTATTGCACGTCACGAAAACAGGTAACACAGCCCACGGTAAAAGATATTGTACCTCACGGTAACAGGTAACGCAGCTCACGGTAACAGGTAACACAACTCATGGTAACAGGTAACGCAGCTCTCGGTTAGAGATAAGGTATCTTACGGTTACAGATAACGCAGCTCACCGTTGCAGATAAGGTATCTCACGGTAACAGGTAACACAGTTACCCACTTGCGTAGGTGCGATCCGTGCGCGTTTATCCACGGCATCGGAAATACGCGCGTCGAGATCGTCAGGGCAGACGGGCGTTCGTCGATGCAATTGCGCTGAATTACGAGGCTTTCAAACTTCAAATCGGATTACCGCGTCTCAATACCGGCACTGAATCGCGGATCCGGCGTCGCTGCAGCGGATGGCTCCACTACCAGAATTCGAATCCGGATCGCTTGTGAAAAGCTACTTTGAAATTCTCCGAACCCGAGTGATAAATATCGGAAATTTCGTTATTCGATTGACAAGTTGCTGAAAAATGGATTTTCGCCAGATAGATTTTTTTTGACGTTTAATTAGTGGATTTTTAATTAAATTTTGACGTTAAAGTTGTAGGAATATCGAGTTGAATTAGCTTTTCATCGAGAATTCTGATTGAATAAAAGAGTTTTTTCTTCTCGATGGGGTTATTCAGACTGCCTATATTTCAAGTAAGCAATTATTTGCTTAATATCGAGTATCTTATTATATTATATTATCTCGATCGTCCTTAAATTTTCGCTGGTACATATTAGCCAAAAAATAAATGTCCATCCGTGACTTTACTTGCATATCATTCCACTTTTCCATTGCTTTTTTCGTGTTCTATTTGCATGTCAATTCTTCAATGACAAAAAATTATGTAATTCACTAAAAATACTAAGATTTAAATTCACTTTAAATTGATTTTCATTCGTTTTCTTGTATGCTTTCCTTGTATAAATTTTTGGTTTAGTTACTACTCATATTTTTTCATAATACGTAAGAGAAACAGCGATATAAATTGCCGTTCAGTTTAATCATCCTCATAATTTTGCCTGCATAACCTGGTGTTCAATTCTAGCGGACGCCGAAATGTGGAAAGTTGTCGTGCAGAATGGGTAGTGAAGAATGTGTAGTGCAGAATGAATGGTGCAGAATAAGTAAGAGCACCACTGAGTGGTGCAGAATTTTGTTAAAACCTACATATAATAATAAATAATATTTATAAGAAGAAAATTCTTACCAATCGAGGTGGAGTTCACCTCGAGAATGTGTACCTCACGGCTTCAATTGAATGAGAAGATATTTTTTGCATATGATCACCTATGCCACAGTGTATTGGCGGTCATTGTAAATAATGGTATTTTAATTAATCACCGTTATCCATAGACGTTAATGACTGTATTTATTTAGGACAATAACATTGACGTTCATGGGATTGAACAGGGAACAGGTTTAGTATATATTTTATCGTTGTATAGGGGACTAAGCATGATTTAGCGCATTAGGAGGATTCTTGAAAAAACGTCAAAGTGGTAAAAAGGTTCTAAAATAAAAATTAGTGCTTATCAAACTCCTTTATTTTCTTTCTGAACCAAGAAGTCCCAATTCGCGCCCAAATTTTCGCCCAAGCTATAATCACTACAAAGATCAATGGCAACATTTTGCGTAGGTTACTATGTAATTATTATGAATGCGGTTTATTTGACCCTTAATTGAAAATAAAGGATCTGATAAACAAATACCAATTGAAAAGAATTAATCAGATGTTCCGAATGTATATATCCAAATGATGTTTTTTATATAAAATCTGGAGTGTTATCGTCGGCGACTAAATTCATGGCCGACGCTTAACCAGGTTAAAACTCCGTTAATTTTTAATTGGGCACAAATAAATGATAATTCGAAGAATTTGGCTCGTATGATTATTGCTTCACTTATATGAAAAAATAATGCTATAAGTATGGTAACGTTGTAAATTAAGTAATTATGAAATGAAAAATTCTTAACCTCGAGAGAACAAAATATCTTTAACAAATCCCAATATTATTTAATAGGATACGAATACCTGATATTTTGAAACAAGTAGGCTCGTTTGATTACTCTCAAAATAAAAATTTCGCCTACACCTGAATTTGAACTAATATATATTTATAAAGAAAGCTATTATATCTCTGGTTATCTCAGTTCTAATAACTAATAAAAATAATTAATAATTTTGGTATCCTTGTAACTAAAGAAATCAAGCTTATAGAAACAAAACATCTTAACCTTGAAGAGAACAACATCTCGTTCATAATACCCAAAATTAACCTTCAAACTCGACGCAAATTTTGTCACCGCTAGCAACGAAATGAACCTTCAGGTCAGATAGGGTCGCTACATTTCCTCATTATTCCGGTCGACTGGACAGGCCCTAGAACCTCAAACTCATTTGTTTGTATAAGGTGGTAGCGTAATACTCACAGAAAAGAGTGAGACTTTGTTCAAAAAGCAACGCAATTTTTACCTATACGCGGTCGTATTGACCCAGTGAGGCCAGACAAAATTACGAATCAGTCGTGCGACACCGCTTTCTGCCTGTGAATTTGGTAAGGAAGTGGGTCATTATATGGAAAATATGACCCAGTCATTTCTTTTCGTGTACGGTCCCTATTGAAAATCAAGGATGATTTACAGGATACTAAAACATGGGCGATATCCAGTAGGAAGAATCGCCGGCATACAGACGGCTGAAAATGATATTTTCGCTTATTTCCTTCCGTAGTTTCTGGTTGTATAGGAAGAGTTCTCATCCAATCGTCGCATTTCAGTTCAAATAAATGAAAATAGAAATCTATTTCAATTCATTCCGTTCAGAGGTGACATTTAAAACAGTAACGGAATATATGTTTCTTCATAATAATTTATGACAGAAATATTACCTTTACTAATTTCCAAGAATTTCTTACCAATTCATTCCAAGAAATTATAGCCTTGTAAACTGCTTGAGTTTCGTACACTTAAAAGCAAGAATTATTTATCATTTTACCGGTAATGATACACTCATGCAACTTTGTCTAATTAAAAATACACTTTAGCCCTTATGTGAGTCGTCTTGACCCAGTTGGGTCAGAAAAAATGACGTATCAGTGCTACACACAGCAAGTATGTCACTATTTAGACAATATGATCCATTCATATATCTGAGATATAATTCCATAACAAAAGATATTGAACAAGAAGGAAGAATTTAGATATTGAATTCTTCCTTGTAGATGCCGTGTGCTGTACAACTCACGGAATATATTACAAATATGCATCATAAAATATACATTAATCATGTTATACAACAAATATTTTACCAGTACTGCAAGAACTCATAGCTCTCAAAATTGGAGAAGAATACTTTTATTTTAAGTCTAGCTCTAGTATTTTTTGGTTACATGTAACTACTTCCTTTATCAGTACTCTTGCTCATAATTTTACTGTAATTCTACGCACACAACGAAATATTCATTTCCTTGAGAAAAAATTCGACGCTGGAGAAAAAAGTCGGAACCTTGGAACGCTTCCCGAAATTTTCCGCAGACTGCCGGTGAAATTTATTCAGGAATCGCTGCCATGAAATGAGTTCGTTGCTCAGGAAATTAGAAGCCTCAAGTGGGGATTTCAGAAAATTGCACAGAAAACGGTCGAGGATGCAAGCGTTTTCCATAAAAATGCTAAACGAAGAATAAATTCATATGGGTAATAATCTGTATAAATTATTCATTTAAATGTATTTATTTATGACGTCACTCAACGCCTTATACATGCATAATATTTGTTTGATTGTGTTTCATGCGCAATATTAATCGAATCAAAATGAATATAAAGAGAAAAATGTTGCATGAAATTAGATTATATATTTTACTACCTGAAAAATGAAAAATGTAGCTCAGAAATCAAAATTATATGATAACATCGAAATCTCATGTCTGTGTTCATTCATAAATGAATGAACACGGGCAATGAAACTATTCAAGAAGACACCCTTCAGATCTTGATGAATGAATATATATCCTTTGTATCATGTCTATTTTATGCTTCAGAAATAGCAAAGGGATATTAAAACTGGAAAATCTTATCTCTAATTTACAAAGCAAAAAGTTTTCTTACATCCAAAACATTAAAAAAAATTTCAGACACTGATCTCGCAGGTTAAAGAAGTCAACATTACAGAAATTTCCAGAGATGAAGAGTCTTTGATGCTTGAAATGAAGCTCCGGGCCTGAAGCTAATTTAGCTCCGAGGAGTTATTTCATTTTTTTTTTGTAACGAGAAAGCTAATGCCAGGTACGTGTTATATCTAGGTACTAATACCAGTAGCCTATAATATTTAGGTGCTAATACTAGAAGTCTATAATATTTCTGTGCTAATACCAGTAGTCTGTAATATTTAGATGCTAATACCAGTAGTCTATGATAGTTAGGTGCTAATACTAGCCATTAATGTAGCCACTGCGCAGTTAGGAAGTGAATGAATTCCTCTAGTAAAATGATATTTGTGTTGAATTATTCAAGTTTTACCAGATAAACGCATTTCAAAAACGGTTGAACGGAAACAACTTAAGTTGAAGCTAAGAAGTTATATAATTCTATTCCAGAAACGACTAAACTGACATTAGTGAAATTTGAACTGTATTTTTGCCGTTTTTAAGTGAATAAATTTCTAGGTTCTAAGGAATTTTCTTGGTGGACCTGAAAAGTTTTTTATTTGAGCAACATTTGATCATATACGTGCTGTTGAATCGAGAAATTTTTTACCAAAATTGCAATTTTTAAAAGGCTGAACAGACTCCTATCAAAATTGTTAAACTTTATTTTGGAACGGCCACACTTATATCTACATATGTAGTAGTCTATTAAATTGAGATGTTAATTCTATTAGTCTATTATTTTGATATGAGGTTCATAACAACCACATCTAAAACGTCCTCTTAATTTTGCCCGGATGTTCTCTCCTAAGTCGTCCTGAGCTTAAGATTACTGGCCACGGGAGATGTTGGCCGTAACACCTCAACCAAAAAATGAGTAACATCAGAGAATTTTTCACACCCACAACACCCGAACAAAAAAAGTAACATTAAAGATTATATTACACCCCCAACACTTTATCGAAGAAATGAGTTGCAATTTTAAAATGGCAACATGCAGAAAAAGTTATAATAGGAATTCGGTGATTTATATCTCACAATTACGCTTGATTGTCGTCAATTGCTAGTATATTTTCTTACTAATCAACAATGCTATTTCATGTTTCCTTTCAGGAACATTACAATAGAAGATTAAAATTGAATGTTAAAGTGGAATATTACATTGGAATATTAAATTTTTATGCTCAAAATAACCGGAATTGCTTATTTTCTTGTGATCTTTGCATTTCAATGATTATTTTCATCTACAATGAAAGGTATATTATTTTACTTATCATCAATGGAGTCGCTCATTGTTTTATTTATCTTCAATGAAATGAATATTTTTCTGCTCATCACTAACGGTATGCATATTTTTCTACCCATCACTAACGATATCTATATTTTCCTGCTCATCACTAATCGTATGCATATTTTCCTGCTCATCACTAACGGTACGCATATTTTGCAGCGGCTTTTACCGGCATCGGAAATTCAGTGAACTGTCCTGCGTGTCGCGCACTGAGGACGAGCAGCTGCAGTAAATCTGCTCATTTTAATGAGGCAATTAGTGGACCAATAGAGAGCAATTTTCTTTGTCATCGAAGGCAGCTTATAGTTTGACTTCAATGGCGACTGCGACTCTTTTTGGATGCTGAGCTGCCTCTTAATTGGGTGATTATGACGTCATCAAGCCGAGGTCTGTGGTTAAAAGTCGTGCCGACACACCTGCCCTCGGTCTCAGGGACTGTGATTTGAATGCAGGACTGTACAGTGTACAAGACTGTACAGTGTACAAGACTGTACAGTGTACAAGACTGTACAGTGTACAAGCTGTCTCTTATACACATCTAGATGTGTATAAGAGACAGACGCTACAGTCACCCTGCAGTCACCCTGAGTCACAATGCAGTCACCCTGCAGTCACCCTGAGTCACAATGCAGTCACCCTGCAGTCACCCTGAGTCACAATGCAGTCACCCTGCATTCATCCTAGAATCACCGTGCAGTCACCCTAGAATCCCCGTGCAGTTATCCTGCAGTCACCCACTATCAACTTTCAAGTCATAGGTGCAGTTTATTTTATATAATAACATCACAACCCAAGCAATTACGTGATTTAAATAATATAAATTGAAACTTTTTGATCATAATTCTTGGCTCCCTGCTACAAATTTTTTTTCGTAAAAATCATATAATATTTGTACATTTATTATTTAGTTTGCCCAGCTTAATGAATTCTGATTAATATTTTGCGTTTGCATAATCCGCCAGAAAAATTTTGTTTCTTGGTTTATGTTTCCCCGGAAATTGTTTTCGTGTTGATAATTTCCATTGATTTCTAAAGCCTTATTATGGTATTTCCACGCGCCGTTACGACGCTGCAACTGAGAACAATAAATTTAGTCATAATTCAACAGCATTGGTGTGACATTATTCAAATTCAATGAACAAAAAAATCGTATAATGGCATAACGTTAATCAAAATACTGCAAGCTAATTTACCTACCTTCTGCCGTCCTACCCTTCAACCATGGACCTACCCATTTAAAAATATGATCAGAATTACCGACGGCCTACTATTAACAATTCTACGGCCTGAGATTATCATGTAAATACTTTTTTTTATCTAAGTGAACTCCGGTCTATTTCCAGCGCTAAGTTCTTCGTTCCTTTAACTTGTATAATCAGCTGAAGCTGGCCGTAAGGGCGGCTACGATCGCTGGTAATCTGGAGGGTATCCGAGGCTAGCCTAATTGCTGCATTACATTTGTTTATGAGAGGCTCAATAATTACAGACTTGGTCTGAACTTTCCTTCGCAAAGCATACAAGGCATCCTCATTACATTCTAGGTACGGGGAAGCGGCAGTGCTTATTAAAATTATCGGCGTGGTATAGGCGGCCGTGCTTAACACGCGTGTGAATATTATGGGTGTAAATGGGGGATATTTGTGTGCATGCAGCTTAGCAACAGCTGTGGTTTAAGGTCAATATAACGAACTTCATAATTAAGGCAATTTTGACGACTATGCTATGAACTTCTGAACAATAGGTGTCCAAATATGAACTGTTAATAATAACTGTCAATTATCTAAGATATCATCATAGCTATGAAAAACGCGTTTTTGAAACAATAAAAGAAGAATAAAGTTCGAAAATTGTACATTTTGATCATATTATTGATCATTTTTCCAATTTCAATCCTGATCTGGATTTCTTTAACGAATTTGTTATAGGAATTCATTGGGAAATATTCGAAGGCAATTGTTGTACATCCCCCGCTCAAAACATCCTTTGTAGGCATCCTGCTGATGGAATCCTAGAATCACACTTCACTTCCTGCTGATGTCTCACCTCAGTCTCACTAATCCTTCCTTTGAACCCCTTCTTCCGGTTAATTGTACCATTGAAGCTTCACTAATCCACTTTACTTGACCTGACCTTGTGTCACCAAATGTAAAACAGAAAATTTACAGTTTTATAGGCTACGTCACCAAATGTAAAACAGAAAATTTACAGTTTTATAATCTACGCGCTGTGGTTTAAGAACCTTAGGATTTTCGATTTTTTTAACTTTGTTATATATTCGAAGAAAATGATTTTCGTCGGTAATTTCATTTTATATGTATATTGTTTCTGCACTATTACAAGTTCAAAAATAACTTGTAATAATCCAACTTGTATTATTTTGTATATTATAATGTATTATCAAATTGTAATAATCCAACACGATCTTTCAAATTAATTTTACAGATTTAGTGAATTTATTATTCACATTATTTATGATTATATAATAAATTTCCAGGATAAAAAGAATATCTAAGAACTATACGAGAAATATTTTCGAATTACTATCAAATTTCTAAGACTCAAATGCTCAATTTTGTTCATTTGCCCTCATGCGAATTAGTACTGTTAACTGAAATCGCAATAAAAGAGATATGCAAATACTTGAAGGCATCTATCATTCAACAGCATTGTAAAATTCAGCCCACTCTGTATTTCAATTTCATAACAGTATTATTAACAGAAATTGACAAGCAAAAACGCAAAACACGAGAAAAAATTTATAATATGAAGAAATAAAGTATTTTATAACAGATTAAACTCCAGCTCGTTTTCTATTTCGATTCCATGATATTATTATTATGCAACATTCCATAATATATGAATAATATGAAGTAATAAAATATTTATTAACAGATTTGAATCTAGCACGGTTTATTAAATTCCATAAGAGTATTATTATGCAATATTCCATAATATTATTAGAATGCAATACCCTAGAGCCCCACGACACGGCAGGCGGGGTAAATACATCCACCACCTGCCACCAGCTGGTATTGTTGTGTCCGTCATTGACATGGAAAATCCATTAGGCTTGACAATGTTGTGCTGCCCCCCCCATTATATGGGACCTTCGTCACCCATTATAAAGGACCTTCGTATTCCATTGTGAAGGACCTTCACAAGCTTCGGACTTCATCTCTCAGGCTGTTTATTCACGCTTACATATTGTGAACTTCATGAAGTTGTCATTCATTGTTTGATGTTTGCTTTGTAGATTGAGTTTCTTGTTCACTCATTGACTTTCATTTGATGTTGTTGTCTGTGCAGTAAAGATGGAATTTAAAGTTAGAAATAACAAATTTTAAACGACGAGTGATGCATTGTTTTCTTCTCACGTAATAAAATGACTGAGTTTAATCTTTATTTGGCAAGTATCTCATTGGAGGCATAAGCATCTACGTCGAGAACTTATTTAAATCATTAACTACTCTCAGACATTAATTATTGACTTATTGAAATCATTAACTACTATCAGACATTAATTATTGACTTATTGAAATCATTAACTACTATCAGACATTGATTATTGACTTATTGAAATCATTAACTACTCTCAGGCATTAATTATTGACTTATTTGAATAATTAATTACTCTCAGACATTAATTAGCTACCATTTTATGCATAGACTTTATTGCACAAGTCTCATTTCCATAAAACTCATACCCTAAAATTTTTGTATCTGCTAAAATTATAAAAATGCAATAAATGGCTCTTGACACGTAAAAATTTTCGATTGCCGCAAGCAAATAATGAAATCAGAAATTATGAAACTCTACGGTGCATGTCCTGTATGCTTCACTAGTTCCCGACGATAGGCATAATTTAAAATGGTCTGTGATGATACAACCAAACGTCTCATTAACAAACACAACAAAAATAATATCAAAAGAATGTATTATATAATTGCAGCTAATTACGATGATCAGTCTAGTTAAATATCCGAATTAATGCCATCTGATGCAAATGATTAGTGAACTTTCGAGACGCCAAATAAAAATTATGAATTTTGAGGCAGCTTCTGCTCTCAATAGGGCTCGCCATCTGCGAATATAATTAAAAAGATTTATATTCCCTTTAATGATGCCAATAAATCAAGATGCGTTCATAAAACTTTCATAAAAGCTCATCTTCAAAAGCAGTAATTCAAAATCAGCATTTCAGAAGCAGCAATTCAGAAGCAGGAATTCAAAATCAGTAATTTGCAGTAATTTAAATAAACTCGAATTTATCTAATATCATTTAGAATTTTTCGAGCTGTGAATGGTGAGCTGTTGATTACAGAAGCATTAGCGATAAAATTTTAGACGTATTACTGCAATTACTTTAGACGCATTACCTCACGTATTATAAACATTACCCCAAGTATTATAAACTAAATTATCACAAGTATTGTAAGCCTATCGATGCAATTAGTTTTGGTGTATTATTGCAAGTACTGTAGACGTATTACTGCATGTATTAAAGACGTATTACTGCAGGTAATACAGGTGTATTACTGCAGGTATTAAAGACGTATTACTGCAGGTATAACAGACGTATGATTGCAGGTATTACAGACGTATTGCTGCATTTATTACAGATGTATTACTACAGGTTTAACAGACGTATTGATGCAGGTATAACTGACGTATTGCTGCAGGTATTACAGTCGCATTGCTGCAGGTATTACAGTCGTATTACTACCGGTTTAACAGACGTATTGCTGCAGGTATAACAGACGTATTCCTGCAGGTATAGCAGTCGCATTGCTGCAGGTATTACAGTCGTATTACTACAGATTTAACAGACGTATTGCTGCAGGTATTACAGTCGTATTACTATAGATTTAAAAGACGGATTCCTGCAGGTAAACCAGGAGTATTGCAACAGCCATACATGTATAACACACGTGTTGCTGAGGTTATAACAGTCGTATTACTGCAGGTATAGCAGTCGTATTGCTGCAGGTATTGCGCGTATTACTGCAGGTATGACAGACGTATTACTGCAGGCATAACAGTCGTATTGCTGTAGGTATGACAGGCGTAAATGTTCGTATAAATAATTTATTTCAGAAAGAAAGCATTAATGAAGGAATTGTAAAAATTTTGTCCTCGTACCCGTTATTTGAAAAGTATACGTGCGCTCTATTGTCAATAACTATTGTAGAAGTTAGAAGTACATTTCTGAAGTTCCCTAAATTCCGTGTTTGAGAAGGAATCAAAACCCTGAGTCGTTTCACACTTGCAGCAAAGGCTCACCAATAAAAACTGTTGTCCAATTTAAGAATAATGGCAGATTTATATGCGGCCAGGCGATGTGTAGCCGATATTACGGCGGTAATTTTCAAATGGGTATCACGCTGCATTGTTTCTTCACTCCGAGTGTAAACAAGGGCTTTAAATAAAGGAACGGAAACGCATGTACATTCTTCTCGCGCGTTCTTGCCCAATGATTCTTTTAAAGTGGGCAGGGATGCACTCAAAGAAATGAATGAGATTTTTTCCAAATATCGATGCAACCCTGGCGCTTGTGTAGGTCATCCTGAAACAACGGTTAGGATGACCCAGATCCTTATCAATTGACGATATGGGCGCATCAGTACCACTTGCAGAAATTGCGTCATGTTTCGGACAAGATGACCTATAAAGTTTTCTGGGTGAGGAAGGGTAAGATCGCCGCCGTGTTGCAAGGTACAACAAAAACCTAAAGCGATATTTTGCCGCAAATTTCCCCTCAACTGCTCGATAAAAAACCTCGTCGATGCGAACCGCAGCAGCTGTGAAGTGCATGCCTTGTCTTGCCTGTGCTTAAATTTGTGGTTTAAAATCTGAGGGAACTTTGCCCTCACTTGACCCTCAGTCAAGCTGGCTGTGCATCTGAGAACTTGACCATCAATCAAGTCAAGTTGGCTGCGTATTCGAGCACTTGACCCTCAGTCAAGTTGGCTGCATGTTCGAGCACTTGACCCTCAGTCAAGTTGGCTGCGTGTTCGAGCACTTGACCCTCAGTCAAGTTGGCAGCGTGTTCGAGCACTTGACCCTCAAGTCGATCAGTCATAAATGACTCGCATAAACTCATGTATTACTCACGCTTTGTTCCTTTCTGTTATTTGATCAAAGATTGATATGTGCCTCACAAAATTGATCCTCGAAAACAAATAACTAAATTTACATATACTTCATCATTATTGTACTTGAATGTATATCAGATAGAGAAAAATGTTTATTTTGTAGTTGACGTTTAATTAATCATTATATATGTAATTATTAATAACAATAATAATTAATTTCATGAAATATTTTGGTCATAAATTTTATCTGCGCGTGACAAATTGGGATTATTATTTAAATAGGGGCAATATTAAGCAGGGAGCCCTGTTTAATTACAACACATTCATTCCATTTTGCGGACAACAAACTCCCGTGTTGTCAGTAAATGAATATTCATCATCTCTGAAAAAATATGACAGCGGTGGGATTCGAACCCACGCCTCCTGAGAGACTGGAGCCTAAATCCAGCGCCTTAGACCACTCGGCCACGCTGCCTCTACTCAGGGACAATAGTGATAATTATTATATTATATATTTAGTGTTGAGATTCGTTCAGAAGCCTATTAAAAGAAATGAGAATTGACTGTTTGATATTGATGTGCAATTTTATTGTTCGCTAAACGTGATCTGTAAATTTCATTTCACGATCGAAGTATAGAAGTTTTGTGCCATTCACGTTTCAATCTTCAATTGTTCTTGATGCCTTAATTCGCTTCTAACGAATTCTGCACCAGGCAGCGTTTTTCCTCCAACTCTGCGCTGGCAACGGAAGAAATCCAAAAACGAACAGCCAGACCAGGCAAAATTTATACGCTGAAGTTCTGGTGATGATGAAAAAACTTTAAATTAATAAAAATATCAAAGGTCTTGGCTACGCAGTTGTCGAAGAAGAATGGCTGGTATATAGCGAAATATTTGAAGGTCAAACGTTGGATTAATTTAAAAAGCCCGATGTTAAATAATGGTTACCACCAATATCTGATATAAACAAGTTCTTTTTTTAATTGAAAAGGTTCAGGTTTCTGATGTTATAAAATAACCTTTTTCATTGAAAAACTACGATTCCCATTTTATGATAAAATTTTTGTAGATTTTTTTTCCAAAAATGTTTGATATTTATAGAAGCAATGTATCAGATGTCAGAAAAAGAATGTTCATGACGTTCCTAAAATAGTGAATGAACGTCGCATAAAAAATCCCGTGATATTTAGCAGCTGTTATATTAGAAAATTAATTCTGAAGAAACGCTAACGAATATTACGAATCTTCGTTGAAATATCGGCGTAACATCGTAGGCTAAGAATTCTCCGCCGATAAGCCAGCCGCGTGGATATTTAACAAGGTTTGGGCCATTAATTTCACTTTCTTGGAGCCCTGAGGATTTTTTTTTCTCGGCATTGGCGACTTTCGCGCAGACGCGAGTCCATCTTGAGGCCGTCGCTCATTTTCTTTTCGTGGATTTTTTTCTCAACACAGCGGTTATTAAATCACAGATTTGAGGACCGAGAGGCTCAGCTGAGGGCAACGCGAATGTGAGGGTGAGGGCAGCCGCTGTATGATAGAATAACATTATAAAATTAGGTTGTGAATATAATATAGCCAATTTAATACTCATAAATGTGTTACGAAATGGTACTATCTACGTAAATATTGTAAAATATATTAGTAAATAATACACAAGAACAATGATGAATAATGGCCCTGGAAAGTGAACAAATATTAAAAGCCCTATAATTGGATGACGATTCAGAAACTACTAAAGAAATAGCAAATATTAGCTATATTGGTTGATTATAATGTTTGTGCAGAACAGATACGTGAGCGTTCCATAGAATTTGCGGCGAACATGCATCATGTCTTCTTGGCCGTACATTGTTCTGATTTTTCGGTGTGTATTAACAAATACAACATAAATAATATAAAAAGAACGTACTAATATAATTGCAGCTAGTTACGATCGATGATCAATTTGTTTTTAAATATTCAAATTAATTACATTTAATGCAAATGGTTAGCGAAAGCTTCTGGGCACACAAAAGCGAACGCTTTCGAGCTCTTTTCCACACAAAGTTCTACTTTCAATCTTTTCTACAATTCGTCACGATTCATGCCACTAGAAACCATCTACGACTTATGTGGATTATTAGTGATGACTGTGCGAGTTATCATCATTCCTTAGATGCGTTTTTTAAGCTATGAAGAAAAAGTGAAGTGTTTTGCCCGGTGCAGGTAATTCGTTCTTCAGTGTTGTGTTTGCCAATATTTTGTGGCTGCTTGAACCTCAAGAGGGCGACCTCAGACCAGCGGCTCTTGTTTGTACAGCCGCTGCTTTACACTTTATTGTGCCACCTCTTAGGAGAGTTTATTGTGCAGTGTATACTGTAAGGTTTGTTACATGATACAATTATTATAGTGTACGTTCTACTTGACCCTCTATTGATCACTCTACACTATTGTTCATTCTAAATTTAAAGTGAACATTTTGGGTAGTTATACAGTGACTGATTTATAGTGTAGTTCGCAGTAAATTGTACGCTGTGAACGCTGTGCAGTACAGTTTAAAGTGCACAGAGCACAGTGTACACTGTACACCACAGCTCACATGTACAGTGTACAGCCTGCCCGTGCCACACGACACCAGCTCGGCCACCTGCGCCGCGACGCCCACAAACAAACACGAACTGCGTGGTTGCGGCGCCGCGTGTTCGTAAACGCACGAAACTCGTTCGTGCGCATTTAACACGTTGAGTGCGACACGACTCAACACGTTGCCAGATTGGAAAAGATTAATGGCTTCCGAAATTAGGGTTACTTGTCAATTGATAATAACTTGTATTTTTTCATGGCCTGAAATTATCCCGAGGATTTGGCCCGAAAACGGCCTATTCCGCAGAGAAAAAGTCCTATTATTCGATATTTACTTGTAAATTTGCAGGTTCCGGTAAAAGAATTAAATTTTCCATTATTTCGCACTTTCTAAAATTTAATAAGGAAGTGCGCCAATGTAATAAAAAAATTTTAGGCCAATGTAATTTAAAAATAGTGAAAATTGTCAAGAAAAAATACCCTGCAACTCACCGGTAGGTCGCGCCACTCGTGAAGTGTTAAAATGAATAGTCACTTTGTGACATTTTGTGATGAATTTTTCGTGTACCTGTGGCGTTCATTTCCCTAGAGTGTTATTTTACAAAAAGTTGTGTGTTATTTTAGCTTGCGCTGAACCAGAATTTTGGTTTGGGAGAAATAACTTTTGCGCCCTCAAGTTTTTTCTGAACTTTAAAGTTCTAACTTAGATTAAATTTTACTTCGAAACGCGCTAAAAGATATTGGAATATAGAATTACTGTTAAAAAATTTATAATGACGTAATTTCTAACAAAAATTTCGGGAATTTTAGCAAATAAATTGTAAGGAGCACCTGGAACGGGAAAGTTCATTTACCGACGCTTGTTTTGACGTTGGACTATGGCATCTCGAGTAGCGCTAGCCTACCAGGCCTACTGAATTCGAAGACTCGAGAGCTCTCACTCAAGTCATGGCGTTTGACAGACCAAACTCGGTTTGTTTGCTGGCTTTGTGGCCATGTTTGACTTGTTTGACAGGAAATTAGAGTCTAATTGCACCC
This sequence comes from Hyalella azteca, assembly GCF_000764305.2. Classification (NCBI taxonomy): domain Eukaryota; kingdom Metazoa; phylum Arthropoda; class Malacostraca; order Amphipoda; family Hyalellidae; genus Hyalella; species Hyalella azteca. The sequence goes on from NW_025941577.1 coordinate 89,723, forward strand.
AACTTTCAAGAGACGGTCTGAACACGATATGTTCATCAGTAGTTCCTGTGATGGACATACCACAGCTACCGCTCATTGGTACCTTCATAATTAGTTGTTGAATATGTTGGTGCTTAACTAACATTTTTAGGTTAACCCATATTTAAGATCTAATTCATTGATCGACGTACGTAAGGGAACTTAAATTCCAGCCATAGAATATAACTTAACAATTAAATCGTCATGATAATAAGTGATATGTATCTCATCAGTTAACAAATTACCTACGTGAGAAAATACAAGTTAAAATCAATCAACAAGTAGCCCTAATTTTAAAAGCCAATAATCACCTCCAATCTTAGAGAAGAGTTTGCTAATGTAATGCATACTTCAGAAACACATTTAAAACTGATCTGGTCAATCATGAAAAGCCCTCATCTTCCCCACTCAATTCTTGCCCAATCCCCACAAAATTTCTCCTTAAATCCCCAAGAAGCCTCCTCTTTCCGTGGCTCAAATCTTTCTTAAAATGTCTGCCTAAACCAGCTCAAAAATATCATGAAATTGTTCCAAATCCTTCAAGCGTGGCCAGGACTTAGCCAGGCGCGTCTATACGACAGTCCCAAATCTCGTCCATAAATTCGTCGACCGACAGAGACTTTGCGAGTTATCGACGTCGTATCGTTCGTCGATCGTCGGCGATCTACTTCAAGTTATCGTCGTCGTATCGCCGATCGTCGGCGATCTACTTCTAGTTATCGTCGTGGTATCGCCGATCTTCACAGATCTACTTCGTATTATCTTCAATTTCAGATGATCAACTTTATGTTATCGTCGTCATATCGTTCGTCGACCGTCGGCGATCTACTTCGAGTTATCGTCGTGGTATCGTCGATCTCGGGCCTGACAATCTACTCCGTGTTATCGCCGGGTTATGGGCGGACGGACAGCCGAGAACTTCCAACTTTAGGACAGTCGATGGCAAAAGTTTAGGTAACGACCGAGCGGAGGTCGTACGGCGCTGCCAACGCTGGTTTATCTGCACTGCTTCTGCGACCGCAATCCTGGTGGAAATATTGTTAGTACGAGGCAATCATCATGCCACTACGAGGCAATCATCATGCTACTACGAGGTAGTCATCATGCTACTACGAGGCAATCATTGTGTTACTACGAGGCGATCATCATGCTACTACGAGGCAATCATCATGCTACTACGAGGCAATCATATAAAGGGGCTGTTGGGGCGCGTATCCAGGATACTTATCGTGTCGGGATATTGTATATAGGAGCTGTTGGGGCGTGTATCCAGGATACTTATCGTGTCGGGATATTGTATATAGGGGCTGTTGGGGCGCGTATCCAGGATACTTATCGTGTCGGGATATTGTATATAGGGGCTGTTGGGGCGCGTATCCAGGATACTTATCGTGTCGGGATATTGTATAAAGGGGCTGTTAGGGTGTGTATCCAGGATACTTATCGTGTCGGGATATTGTATATAGGGGCTGTTGGGGCGTGTATCCAGGATACTTATCGTGTCGATATATTGTATATAGGGGCTGTTGGGTGAAAAGTGAAAATATAATAACATTCGAAATCTATGATTAAATTTTCTGTTTTATGTCAAATCTTATTAATTTTCATGATTAATATGTCTTAATAATATTCGATGGAAACAATGATCTAGATAAGAGAGTTCAAATTAGCAAGGATTATCATCAAAATAAATAATAAAAGTTCGTCTGCATTCACTAAATAAAATTTTAAAGCCCCAGTGTTTCGGATTGATAATGGTAGAAAAATTCGCAGACATTTTTTGCTACTTTTTGTCGCTGACTATGTTGCTCAGGAATGAAGCTCGCCGAAAAAATCCATGGAGTTTTCTGGTGATGTCACATTGATGAGGCAGACTCAGCTATTTTGCAACTCTCTCCGATAAACTGTTTATTTGAAGATATTTTCAGCTAATCCAGCTTGCAAAAATGATTTAAATTAAAAGTATTTGAACCTAAGTGTGCCTCGACCATTTTATCATTTTATCGGAAAAACAGCTTAGCCATAATAAGAAGAAATGTGATATGAAATCTATTTTGAGGTTAAATGCTAAAAGCATCGGGTTTATTCTCAATAATTTAATAATATAATTAGCTGGCATGATTATGTTATTGTTATTTCTAAATACTATGATATATATGCAATTAATACGCCCAAATCAGATTCAACACAACACGCACCTCTGTAATTCATAATGAACAGTTCGCAAATGAACTAATCCCTATTTTCCAGATATATATTGTATGAACGAATGACTAAATTTGCTAAAATCTGTTCAAAGCTGATTCAGTTTTCACCTCTGAAGGCTTCTTTTCAGGAGTGTCATCGAGTGGTGATTCAATACAGGTATAAATAACAATAGTTGTTTTATAATTTATTAAATTTTGTATTTACACCAAGTACACAAAAATATTTTCTTAGGTTAATGCTCAGCCCAAAAAGGGAACAGTATTTGGAAATATTGCCCTTTTGTGGGTCACACTGACCTAGTTTAGCCCAACAAAACGACGAAGCTGTGCTACGTGCAGAAAATCTGACCCAATCATTTGTCTGAGTGTATTTCCTCCGCCAAGAGCCTCCTTCACAAATATCGCGTGATCGTCTCGGCTTGGAATCCATATGGCAGTTCCAAAGATGCCATTCCCGAGATCATTCCCGAAAGTTCTGGTGAATTTGTACCTTTTGAATGCCCATCGTCGGGATTCTTTGCTCGATTTGGAATCTGGAAATTAAAAGCAAACGCAAAATATGCGCGATGTTTACCTATGCGAAGTTTGAAAACGCCCTTCTTATACGATTCTGGTATGACAAACCTTTTTTATGGCATTAACTTTCAGAAATTCGGAATCCCACAAAACTACTTTAAAATTGGATCATATGTTAAACTGTCTTTCATCTGTATTAATATTCAGTTAGTGATCATTGACAATATTGGACAGAAAAATAATAATTGTATGCAAAACTTTCATTGAAGATTTATACTAAAACGTGCAAATGAATAAGCTGAAATGAATGAATACCATGAATAACATGAATGAGCTAATTACGATCTTTTTGTGCACTACTTTTGCAGTATTTTAAATTTATAATAATAATAAAACATCGCAACTAGTAAAATTCATGCTTCGAAATCCCACTCCAGTGTGGACACCCATAGCAAGATGAAAAAATTTAGATATGAAAGATTGGATCAATAACTATATCACTTCCAAGTCTCCTAACTGCAAAATAAGTACAAGTAGTTTTTAGTTGCTAACCGCCCAGTTCCGCTAATTTTATTCCATTTTATTAAATGATAACACTAAACATTATAACATTAACATTAACACTAACATTAACATTAACATTAACACTTATTAATTAACATTAACATTAACACTAAACATTATAACATTATAACTAAACAACATTAACACTATGATAACATTAAATGATAACACTTAATATTTTATATTACTTCCTTTCGGTAATTTGGAAGCTGCTCCGCAGCGGTAAACCTATTTTAAATTAAAGTACACTCAATTAAGTATTTTAAAAAAGAAAGTATCAGTAAAATGAATATAAAAAAGAAACAGTAAAAATTAGTAACACTAATTTACAAATAACTAACTGGCCGACGATATGACGTCCATGATTCATCAATTGATATGAAAAAGAAAACCCCAAGCAAATTCACAATAACTTTGAAAACCTTTTCAATAAAGATAATTTTTTAATATTTTTTTTTATTTCAAATTATTGGTGAGCTTGCGATTTAGGCTGGCTCATTTTTAAATAAACCGGAAGTAAATTACAAGGCACGCCATTGCTGTTTTTTGAATGGCAAAGAAGCAGAGGGACACCGATTAAAAAAAGCGCTTATCGGAGAGAAGTGCCTTTGCCGTGAATTTTAAAAGCTGACATTTATAAAAAAATATAACTCAGTACTCACTGCAGTGAGTGACAGAGAGCGCATTTTCTCGTCGAGGAAAACTTGAGGTCACGGACAGACGGACGGACAGACAGACAGACAGACGGACATAGCGAGCACAATAGTGCATTTTTTCCATGAATGAGAAAATGCGCTAAAAAGTAAATTTTTTGACCGTCAATTTAATTTATTGGTCCGAGTCAACAGAATATTGTTAACTTCCCTAACCCTTCGGATGGACTACAACGACTTATTTGTGAATCTGATGAATAATTAAATCAAATTATTAATATTATTTACAGATTATTATCATTTATAACTAATAATGGGGTACAGAGATGATAGCCTTCGGTGACGGCTTGCAGAGATACTTTCGTTCACGCCTCCGTGGTTCGCTGGAAAGTTTTCAGCTCAACAGCGCCAAGTGCGGAAAAACATCCACCAAAAAACTCAAGTGAAAGAGCCAATAGCGCTAAAAAATCCTGATGGACTGGATAAATGAGTCAGGTTTGGTTGAGGTGGATCAAAAATAACGAGATTGAAATTATGTTTTCCAGCTAAGAGGAACAGCTTCATCGGTCGAACTCATACCCAGAGATTTGATGATGACATTTTACAGATAACAATGCACGTCTGCCATTGTGTGGGTCATCCTGACTCAGTTTGACGCGGAAGAGAGGATATATCAGTGCTACGTACTGAAAGTGTGTCACTATTCGGAAAACACCACCCATTAATTTTTCTTCTGAGTGAAGAGGGAGTTGCAGCGTATAATTTTTTTTATATTGCAATAACGCCTCTGGTTAAAAAGTAGTTCTGAAAGATAAATAATATGAACTGTGCAGTCCTATTGCATATACACTTGATTCAACTCACTATATTATAAATAATATCTTAATAATTGTAATCAAAACAGTCTTTGCAATCTTGTATTTTAATAATCATATGAGTTTATGTGACGTTTTCCAGCCTATGAAGTACCAGTTCAAATGAACTTGTGCTATTTTTGCGCGGCAAGTCATTTCCTGTATTTTCTTTAACCAATGTAAACTGTCAACACAATCGAAATTCCAAGCCGTCGAATATTCATTTAATATAATTCAGTTCAAATGATCGTTACATAAGTTTCTTTAGCTAGATTTTGTTATTTTTTATTATTATTAACGTGATAAATTTGGACTGTGGGCTTTCGAATATTTTGACTCAATTTACTGCTATTTGAATTAAAAATTATAAATTAATGTTATTTAGCATCATAAATAAATATTCAGTGCATGACTTCCTCAACATAATGAGGATTCAACCCCGAATGAGTGTAATAACTAAACTTACTCCCATTTATTGAGTCCATGATATATTTGACGAAGGAGCTGCACTTTCAGCAGACGAATTTCCCCTTCAGTGAATTTACCCTCTTACCCTTCAGTGAGTTTACCCTCTTCTCCTTCAGTGAATTTACCCTCTTCCCCTTCAGTGAGTTTACCCTCTTACCCTTCAGTGAATTTACCCTCTTACCCTTCAGTGAGTTTACCCTCTAAAACTGGTATGATTAAAGGTAGGCCATAGAATAACCGTCTATATAACCTGCCTCTAATTCGAAATTAGAGAACAATTATAATGATTCATACTGCGGTGCCTACAATGCATGTCTCAACATTATATCTTAATTTCCAGCCCTTGTAATCTCACTCGCATTTGCATAATTCCTCTAAATCGAGCTCAGTTGTCGGCAAGGAATTCGCATCTGGAGTACTACTAACATTGTATGATTTATGGTCGTCATTAATTATGATCATTTTATTTTTATGAATAATAAAAGGATGAACTAGTTGAATAAACTAAACAGTAACTTTAATAATACAAACCTATTACATGCTAATGTCAGTGCGATAGGTTAATTAGTTTAGCATTACAGTATGATTTTTATGAAATAATAGAAGAATCAGTTCAAATTACAAATCAAATAAAATCTGTTTTAATATAAAATCATTTAATTCATTCTCACTGCAATACAGTCCAGAGTTTACCGCCGCTGAATCATTGTATGATTTTAGCGAACAGTAAAAAAACTCAATTTGCATTAAAACACTAAAAAAAGTAAATAGTAAAAATAAGTTATTTATTTGATTAAACATAAACTTTTATAAAATAGATTTATTAAATACATTCTAATTGCCATACAACACTGAGTTGAACATTGAATAGTTTGGGGAAGAAATGAGTACTTAACTCTCTGACTATTGAGCTCTAACTTTTAACTAACTTTTAATTAACTAAATTTTATGACTAACTAGCTTTATTGATATAACCGCATTAGACGTAATATTTTGCCGTGTATATGTTGTTGGTTTAGATTTTAGAATCTATGATTTTATTCAAAGACTGAACAATAATGAATCACATACCGATTTTCCCATTTTTTATTGAAATTCAAGAACTACCGAGAATTGAGCTACTTGAGATATTGCCTACTTCTGGGCTATGTTTCTCTCAAAAAAACTATTGCCGCTTCATCATTAATTTAATCATGAATATTGTTTAAAAAGAGCCCATTACAGATGTTATGTGATTGTCATTGCCGTTACTTAATATGAGTAGTTGAGAACTTCAAGTTAATTAAGTTACATTGTTACTTTGAAAAAAAAAACGAAGTTTGGAGAAGGAAATAAAAAATTTTTTGGTATCCAATTATTTCGAGTACAGTTATTTTTGGTATGCAATTATTAAATTATATAAAATGGTTTTCGAAAGTTTCACGATTTTTTTCGATGATAATATTAAGACTGAATTAATTATTTAAGACCAACATGAAATTTAATTTTTGAACACACAATTTACTTGGATTGAAATTTACTTGGATTTTTTTCACTTCTTTGGAGATTCCAAAAAAAACGTTACAAATAAAATTGGAATTTTATCAATGGCACAAAATTTATTCAATGTAATGTGAAATCTAGTATGAAAATTCTTTAAAAAGAAATTAGGTATGAATTTCAAGTGCATAGATAACTTTTATTTGTCGTTCACGTCGGGGAAGGCATGTCATGTTCTTCTTTCTTGTAATTTGTTGCCATCACATGAGAATCTAGCGGGAATCCAGCCAACACGCCCTGGGCTCAGCGGGAATACCTTTGAGTCTTTCCCTAATTAAAAACGGCATTCAATACCCGGTTGGCCAACGTATTTTTTATGAGTGGCCGCGCATAAAACGGCCATAATTGCGTAAAAGGTCCATCAGATGGGAGTAGAGCACAATGTTGTAGCTGCAAGCAGCTTCTTATCTTAGGATTCCACGGAACCTGATTATGGTCATTTGCATTCTAAATGCCGTCATATTATGAGAATAAATTCTTGTAGGTCTTTGATCCCAAAGCACACTCCTTGACTGTGAATTCTATTGCACGTTACTGCTAACAAAAACATTATAAATAAAGCCGGTAAATTCATTTAGGAACCGCGCTGTGAATACAAGAACAAATTGATCCAGTTGTCCGGTAATTGGTGGAGTCAAATTTATTATAATGTTTAATTATACCTAAGCATTCGCGATTACTAATTAATGAACTCGAGTCACTATTAATTATAAGATTTTCGCTTTCATAGCGGACACAGACAAGCAATTGGTATGTAATCCAGAAACATAATTGCGCGTATACACAAAACTAATTAATTTTGGATAATAACATTTGAAGTTAAGAAAGCGACGTCAGTTTTTGACATCGCAATGCAGGAATGCGAAGACAAAACCATGCTTTCGAAAGCTTGAATTGTGGCACTTACGGGCAATGTCCATATTAAACAGAGAGATAAACGTGATACCATAACTGAATAATTTCTGCTAATTGACATTTTGTGATAGTTGCAGGTCATTCCGTTGTTTTATAAGACATATAAACTAAAAAAGCGATCGTGATCAGGAAATTTTTTTAAGCAAAGTTTTTTTGTGGTAGAGCGGCACAAAAAAAATATTCCTTCTCCCACTTTAAAAAATTATTAATTCTATGTGCTGGTAATTCTAATACTACAGTATCGCAACTAGAGTTTTTTATATCTTGGTCCTACAGTTACTTCCGTCAAAACTATGTCACGGTAAGATTACATTCGTTGCATAAATTATGCTTGCACTTGACCATTCAAGTTAATCCATTATAAATGAATGCAGTTCGCTTGGACATTTTTAATCACTTTGCAGGGAGACTTTTATATTTTCAGGGTATTTAGCTTACCCGTTTCGAGCAAGTTAATCTAGTGGTGCTAGGGAAAATAACTAATTAAAAATATATTAATTAAAATGAAATTAAAATAAAAATTAGAAGAGACCCAGACAAAACAGTATTTAGGATTGGGCGCCAATTAATTACCACTTTTCAATTTTCATTTAAACTTGAATTTCATTTCAAAAATAAACTTCGATCCCTATTAGTTTTTATTGATAATAAAATTAAAATTTCAAATGGAATGCCGTTACATATTTACCCATGATGTGACGATTAAAAAAATGCATATGAATACTTTAAATTACACATTCAGTAATCTTTTATACCTTTTACGCGAAAATAATTTTCGCGTTATTTAATTTAAATCTTAAATTCATTTACATTTTCGTTTAATTCAATTTAAATATGTTTAATGTGAAATTATTTGATAATAGGCGTTAATAAAGGTGGCATGGATATGCTACTCTGCAAATTCCTTCACCTTCTGCGATCTGACAGAGATGGAGAGTTGCAGAGCAGCTTGTGTTGCAGGAGTTGCAGAGCAGCTTGTGTTGCAGGAGTTGCAGAGCAGCTTGTGTTGCAGGAGTTGCAGAGCAGCTTGAGTTGCAGGAGTTGCAGAGCAGCTTGAGTTGCAAGCTGTCTCTTATACACATCTAGATGTGTATAAGAGACAGGAGTTGCAGGGCAGCTTGAGTTGCAGGAGTTGCAAGAGTTGCAGGAGTTGCAGGAGTTGCAGGAGTTGCTGGAGTTGTAAGAGTTGCAGGAGTTGCTGGAGTTGCAAGAGTTGCAGGAGTTGCAGGAGTTGCAGGAGTTGCTGGAGTTGTTTCTATTATTATAGTGTTTGTAAACTTCAACAAGGCTTCAAGGAATGCAAGTACGATCATTTGATCGGAAGGAAAAACGTAAAAAAAATCATTGTTTGTCCTGAATTGTAAAAAAAAGTTTCGAACATATCATTGAGCTTGTCTGCGAATCGTCTTTGATGAAGATACGATGTTTTCAGTTTTTATTTTAATTTTTCTCTGCTTTTCAACTCTGCAAACGTGCGATTTGATCAGAAAAGTGATATAAGTATCAGTAAATTATAAGCGGAATAAATAAAAATGTATGTGATTTTTTCGCATTTGCATTCTAGAACATCATTATTACTAAATATCAAAACTAAAACTCAAATAATTTAATTGATGAAAATTAGTAAAAATGAACCATAATGATAATGAACTGTTTTGCACTAACTGATACAGTTTGTTTAAATGTTAAAATTCTATTGTATTTTAATGACCAGACTATTTTGTATTTGAATGTTGGAAATTTGTTGTATTTAAATAATAAGACTCATTATATTTTTATTGCATATAGTATTTTATATTTATTTATATTAAGAATTTATTTTATTTCAACCAAGGGCCTTTATTCTATTTTATGTTTCACTTCCTTACCTCAGTTATAATAGTCATAATTTACAGGTATTTCAATTCAAGCGTTCCTAATCGATCATCGGCTCTTAAAACCGCTCATTATAATTTCTTATAAAGAGGGATGGGAGGGATAAAGAAGGATTTCTTTTATGATTTAGGGATTGAAGAGGGATAAAGAGGGATTTAATTTATAAGTGATGATTACTCAGCCGTATTGATGAATACCGTAATTATCTCTGAAGCAAAGCATCAATGAAGCCTGTGATAGGGCTGTAAAAAATTTTTGTTGAAACAAAAATTGTGAGCGCGTCGGTTTAAGCGCAGGTGACGCGCTTGCCCAATTTTTCCTCAAGTCTTCATGAAAAATCCCAACAGAATTATCAAGGCGTTTGCTAAATCCTGAAGCTTGAAAGCGGTTTCAAACGCCAGAAAAACTCTTGCGGATCATCGGCGACTCATCAACTGACGAACATTTTCCTGCCATGATTTTTAATAGGGTAAATAGGGTCTGGCTGGACGAGGCAGTCTCAGCGCTGGCCAGGTTCCGGTTCGGTTGGAAAAGCTTACGACGGAGCAACAGGAACCGGTTTGGTCACGGTTAGCTTCAGCCGGGGCGTTCAGAATTTTTTCTCAATACCGGAATTTGATATTGCGTGGAGAGACGAAGCCACGAGCGCTGCATGTGAAAGCTGCACGCACCCAAGCCTATAAATAATAGGCCTTTTGAGCCTTCAAATGAACCTGCTTTTAGAGCCCCAAGTGCAATTTAGGTGTGCGTCTTGTTATAAAGCTTAGTGCCCAGTGGAAATATTGTGCACAGCGGAAATATGGTTATGGCGGTCAGGGAAAATATGGTTGGTGGCGGACAGCGAAAAATGGTATATGGTATATAGTCGGTGGCTGACAGTGAAAATATGGTTGGTGTAGTGAAGTGAAAATATGGTTGGTGGCGGACAGCGGAAATGTGGTTAGTGGCGGACAGCGGAAATATGGTTGGTAGCTGATAGCGGAAATATGGTTAGTGGCGGATAACGGAGATATGGTTGGTGGCGGACAGCGAAAATATGGTTGGCGGATGACCTCTGAAATATAGTTGTAGGGTCAAGTGTTACTGGAATAAAAGGATTTTGTCAAAAGACTGAAACGAAATTCCAGCAATGTATTGTAAATTAATGTATTAGGTTTACTAAAATTTCAATTAAACAGAATTTAATTACATCTTTTTGGAACGTATTTCAACTTTAAATTAAAAAAAATAAATTGCATTTTTGCAATTCTAAATTAATAAAAATTTGAGTATTTTTGCCGAAAATGGCAAAAGTTTTTATAAATATGTTAATCACATAAGTTGATTTTTTTAGCCTGTAAAATTATCTATCATTAACTGTTGGAAATTCTCACATCCTTACTACAACTTCATTCATCAAATTATCAGCCCGGAGCAAATATAAAATAAATTGAATCTCATACTACTAATTTATCGCCTTATTAGGTCAGATTTATGTATTTTGCTTCCGATATTACGCCCAGTATTTCGATTAATGCTACAAATTTAAGTAAACACTTGACTGGAAAAAGTTAATAAGAATTCAAATTTTTTTTTAAGTGTGACAGCAAATGATACATTAATTAAAGGAAAAAAATTATCGGTTTAGGCTTCACCAATGACCATATAGGCTGCACAACATGCATCTCGCTAGTCGTTTTATTTGACAATAAGCGTTTCATTAATTAATAATTAATGTTATCAATATTTATTATTTGATTATTAGCAGGAATATTCTTAACTATTGAATCGAACAACAAGCGTATTTTTAATTATCAAATTTAACAACAAATTTTTTGTTAATTATTTGATTTAGAACCAAATTCTATTTAACTTTATAATTAACTGTATTTTTTATCTTTAGCAACAGTTTTTTTTTAATTTTCTATTTAACAGCTAGATTTTTGTTAATTATTTAATTTTGCAGACGATTATTCTTACTTATTTTTTAAAACAACAAGCTTATTTTTGATTATTTAATTCACCTTCAGGATTATTTTTACTTCTTATTCATAACAACAGGCTTTATTATTCGATTTAACCACAAGCTCCTCGTTAATTATTTCTCTAGCAGCAGCCAACAGGGATATTTTCAGCGGTCGGCAGCGCCCCCCAGGGTGCGATGTATCCGAGGCCGAACGCAATACGGCCGCCCTGGGCTCCTGTTATACAGGCTCGTTACTTACATTGATCTTCACCTGGGAATACGTGCTCAAATTTAGCTGTAAAAAGCGCAGCGCGATCTATTTTATGGCTTAGGAAAAGATACTTTCCTTGAACAGTGAGAAAAATGTACCGATGTTGAACCAAACAATGAGAAGCAATGTTGAAAATTAGCTAGTGTTGGACAATACAATAAGAACCAATGCTGAAAAAGTAGTTCGAGCTCGGCTTCACTTAACTTGAACTTTAAACGCGATTTATATCAGCGTTGAATCATTTCAAAACATGTTTAGTCAATTATTAAGAAATATAAATGAGGAAAGCCTCTAAATTCTTGTAGCGAAAGAGAAAAAATTCCTCAATATTCGTTTAATATTTTTTGGATCGACTCAACGAGTGAACGTTTTGCTGATAATTTTGAAATTCGAGCCAGATTCTGCAAAAGTGAAATGTATTTTTAATGTGTAAATTGGCTTGTACATATTGTATATTGGTGACTGCATTATAAATTATGATCCTCCATTCTAAAAAATTTATTTCCATCAAAAATGAAAAGTAATTCGGTACAGTTGATTTCAATCGCTACATGGCACCATGGTCGTGTTAGCCTCACAAACTGGACTATTTAATTCATCCTACATTCACGGAACGCGCATGAATTAATTCAGTCCACTACTGTTCACGAGACGCACTTGAATTATAAAGAACTATTCGTGATTCTCCCTCCTGCATTAGTTCACCCGATGGAACGATTCGTAAGTCGCACTAATGAATTAAGTCACTCGAAGTAACCATTCGTGAATCATGTACCTGCATTAGTTCACCCGAAAGAAAGATTCGTGAGTCGCCCTGATAAATACGTTCACCTGCATGAACTATTCGTAAGTTGCTGCCTAGTTGCCACAACGAGACACGAACTATTCGTGAATCGCCTTTAAGTTTCAACATCGAGACACGAACTATTCGTGAATCGCCTTTAAGTTTCAACATCGAGACACGAACAGAAGAAGCGACTTAAGCTTCTGTTCAGGAGTGGCGTGATTGAGAAGCATTAGAGCAAAGCAATAGCTTGACCGCTGTTCCGTAATGGACTAAAGACGTTTCTACGTCTCGAAAAAACGTTTGGAGACGTTTTATGTCTCGAAAAAATGTCTCTTCCCTCCTTAGCGGAAATAAATGAGCTCTGGGGACGAAGGACTTGGCAGATTTAATTGCTGACTAACCGTATAAATGAAAAACTTCATTGTAAAGAATAGAAAAGAAACGACTATAAAATTGAATCAGTGTTCTGAGGAGACAAGAGCACGAGACCTGAAAGCTGCTATAGGTTTTGCGAGCTGAATAATCTAAAACCTAATTTATTTTTGTATTATTGACTTTATCTAGTGATGTGCATAATATTTTGAAAAAAAAAAATTACTGGAACAATCTGAGGAGATTGTGACTTTTTATAGCAAATGTTGGCGTGTCAATTTATTCTGTTAAAATAGATGTTGATGCTACAGAAATAAAAAATAAAACAGAGCTATTTCGGAATTTTTCCTGAATTTCAATCGCATATATCCTAATTCTTTTTTTTTCGATTCACCTTACCGAGTGATATTTTTCAGGTTGTAAAAAGAAGCCAAAAACTGAATATTTTTCAGGTTGTAAAAAGAAAGCCACGTGAAAGTTCTCCACAAGGCGAGCAAAATACGACGTGAGAAAAAACTCTTGCTCTGGGCTTGTTAAGAAGACTTGTGAGTCTGCAGCTGCCGGAGCGTGAGGCGGCCGGCCAACAATTTTAATAAGAAAATTTTAATAAGATTTGCAAGTTTCTTGTCCGCGAAGCCAGTGTAGGAGGTGTGAAGAAAACATGATTCATTTTATCATCAGCAGGGTACTTTAAAAAAAATTTATACGATGGAAACTGCATCAGTGAATTGCTATAGAACGTAGAACGTAGAATTTCTACTCGAGAGAAATTGAGTTAGACAATTAAATATTCACAGTGCGCGAAATAATTGAAACTGCATTTGAATTTCTAACTTAAAAATTATTAAATCGCTAACTTCTTTAAGTTCAATAAATTTTTCAATAAATGGTTCCTCAAGATAGAAAATTTTGAAAAATCTGTCATGAACTTTTTAAAATTGAAAAAGTTTTCAAATTAAAATTAAACTTTAAAAAATTTCTAAAACCATTTTTAGCTTGTCTAGGAATGACGAACCAATGATCTCGGCTTGATTTGAAAACAGTGATGATTAATTCAGGAAATTGACCGGACTGGCAAGGCAGGGGCATGACAGGTTATTTGACCCAAGGGGTTGAAGCATTAAAGGTGATTTTCCCGAAGGGGTTTAGTTATTAATAGTGATCTGACCGAAGGGGTTTAGGCAGGAAGGTTCAATTAAACCCAAGGGTGTGGCCGCCCTCGTGACCGAGTAGCGATGCCAACGTCATAATGAATGTCTATTGAACTGTAAATGTTATAATGAATGCTGTCTACCTCTCATGAATGAGATGGGCTCTTGCATGATTAAGACGAAAGATTTTAATTATTAAAACGAATTTATTCATGAATAATGATTGTGCATTGTTATACTTAATAATGATGTTACCTCAATCCTAATATTATTATATTTCTAATAGATAAGTAATATATTGACACAACAATTTAATAATTATTTATAAATATTTTGTTGCTGCTGTAGAAATAAATAATTAATCTTTAATTAAAAGTGATTTTATTGTAAGGTGCTTAGTGATTCACAAACTTCAAAGCATTTTTATCACGTCATGGACTTAAATAAAATACAGATATCATGTATATTCGTTCCCCTGGGTTTAGAATTTCATTTCAATTACGGCTGCGTTACAGTAGCGTTACACTTGCGCATCTTTTACATAAATAAACTTTGAACAGCAATTTGGGATCACAGATTTACTAGAGTGCGCTGCTTGCAGTTCAAGGGACCATAGGTTGGAATCACCTATTTTTAATGAAGCTGTTAATGGACGATGTATTTTATTGGTACATTTGCCGTAATTGCTATACATGTGTCCGTATACAGAAGTACGTAAGATTATTCCTGGAGCAGCTAAATGATATACTGTATTTTTTATTATACAGTATATAGTATAATGCCATACATCTTTGTCATACTAAGTATAATTATTTTGGAAACTGTTTATGGGCACTGATTTTTATTTTGGTAGTCACCTAATTGCAAACATTTGTAACACTATACAAAATTATCCCCAAAACTGTTAATGTGCAATATTTCACGGACACAGTATGTCATATAATGCAACATATTTGTAAAAATACACAATAACATCTGGTAATACACTTATTACCAGATGTTATTGATTAGCAACAATTTTGTAGGTAATGCTACACTTTCGTTATACTAAACATAATTAATTATTTGCGATCACTTGAAGGGAAATACTTTCATGTCGTTAATACTTCTTGTAACTCTACACATTTCCGTCGTTTAGTATCCCGGTGTGTATGTACGTTGGAGCGGTCGCTGAATGTACACAAAGGGTGTGTCTACACACCAGTGTACACAATGCTTGTGTGTGCACTGACAAAATTACGTGGGAACGCTTGGCCTAGCCACACCCCAATGTAAACACTCGCTAGCTTGGGAATTTTGCGCACAAACAACGGAAAAACGGCGTCAACAAATTGCCTGAAGTGAACCACACATACAAAAATGAGTGAGATTTTGTGCATATATTTGAGAAATAGCGATACATTTTTTGCCTTCGTTGGGGTCACTATGATCCCATTTAGACCATCAAAAGGGCGTATCAGTGCTACGTGAAAAAAGTGTGTCACAATTCGAACAAGATAACCACTTCTTATTTTCTGAATTTTGTCTGCAGTGAATTAGGTTATTCTTGCATTGTAAAATAAAGTCTAAAGTCAACGATAGGATATTTACTTAAAACTCATCTTCATATCTTTAGTATCTCCAAACAAATCTTTGCCTCACTTACTGACCCCTCAACCCTCATTGCCTTGCCTTTCATCTCTTCCCCTCAAGGCATCAAGAATATCAACTCGACATCAAGGCAAGTTTCCTCGAGCTGATCCAACCCAAGATCAGGTAGATCCACCAACGATCTATCATGGATCTTGATCGCCCTCGATGTAGTAATTACAAATCTGTATGGAATCCCGACATCATGATGTGTATGTATATATTATCGTTAACGTTAATCAAATGACGTCGGAAAAATGTTGATTACGAGTTGATTTCGATGAAACAACGTTTAGTCAATGTTATTTCAAATTCTGATGCCTGGTGGGTTGTAACTGCAAGCGATGTTCTAATAATCCATTTTAAATTTTAATCTCTTTGACAACATAGGTATAGCCGTTAAAAAGCGCCTATACGTTATTTCACTATAACCTGCGTTTCTTATCATTTTAAGATCAACGCTAAATTCATTGCAGTGTTTGAATAAACTTGGTTTTAAAATTGCGAGCAGGAATATTGATTATAAGTTTATTCCGACCTAGTCTGAATTTATACCAAATTAACTCATATACTAGTCTGTACATAAAAATCACTTCGACTCTTATGGCTGAGACGGTCTACATAAATGAAATGATTTATCCTTGGACTTTCAGAATATAATAATTGAATTGATAGAATTGAAGCACTGAAAGATAAACATATAAAACTCTTAATATGTGAATATTTTAAACGGAACCGCGTGATTCTATGCCTCCTAGAAATATATAACACAGTTGTTAATTCTAAAAAAGTTGCATCATTATTATTGAAGATATTTATAGAGGACAGTTACAAGCACGACTTTGCTTGCGTTTAGCTGCTCTTCACTCAGACTACCCTCATATATCTGGCCAGAATAGCACGTAATTATCTTCAATGTTCATAATCACTCTCTAAATTAGATTTAAATTTTAATGAAGCATCCGCGAGGTCTTTGATAATCCTAATCGACTTCGATAATCGCAGTAATTTTCAGTGCTACCGCGGGCTACTAATATAACTAATCTGGCGCTTATAAGACGCAAATTATTTTAATTATTATATTGCCAGGTAATGGAAGATATAAATAGGCAGGATGATGAGGGTTAAAGGGAGCAATCTCTGGCCTGTGATTGTCTTCGTGCAGGATTGATGAGGTGTACATGCTGAATATTATTTTTTAGTGTTATGCCAACATTTATTTTCTGAGTATTGATTTCAGGAAATAATTTTTCGTGGTGTATAAGATGTTGAATATTTATTTTTTGGGTGTTGATGTTAAATGTTATTTTGGGGGGCTGATGTTTGATATTAATTTTTTTGTTAATGTTTAATATTCTTTTAGACAGTTATATAATGCACTAAAAATGTTGTTCGTGTGACTCTTTATCTATAGCACGAAAATAGTGTCAAGGTTACTTTTTTCTAGCACGAAAAAGTGATAATATGATCTCATACATAACCATGTATTTGAATTCATTTTTCATGGAACCATTCTTATTAAAACCATTCCTCGTAAAACCATTTTTCATAAAACTATCCCTCATAAAACCATTCCTTGTAAAACCATTCCTCATGAAAAAATTCCCGATGAACCATTCCTCATTAAACCATTCCTGCCGAAGCATTCTTCATGACACCATTCCTCGTGAAACTATTCCTCATAAAACCATTCCTCCTGCAATCATTCCACATAAAATCATTCCTCATGCAATCATTCCTCACAGAACCATTCCACACGAAGCCAAATGGTCAGCGTTGGCAGTAACCATTTCAGGCACTGCCTTCTCTCGCAACCTCAATTGAATTTGTAAGGACAATTACCCTGGTGTACTGAACTCACTGGTGAATTAAACGAGATGGCTTAATTACCGTCGGCCATTGAATGGCCACCTATAATCAGTCCATAAAGATAATAAAATTCTCGGTTGTGGTTTAGCGAGCATGGTTGCCATTTCCGTCGTCCGGGCCATTAATTGCAGGCGCAATCGATAATCACATTACGTAAACTGCCATTGCCGTGCGCGCTGTAAAACTGCGAGTGAGGGGAGACTGAAAAAAATAGAGGCGGATTTACGTATGTATATGGTGAAATATTTGTAAGTTGATCAGAATATTTCCAATCAATGTGTAATTTATGTGAAGGAATTCTGGATTATGTGGTGTAATATTTGAGTATTTATCAGAATACTAGAGTATTCCTATGAATACGTAAAATATATCTAGAATACTAGATTATATGGTGGAATACATTAATGTTTCTCAGAATACTAAAATAGTTCTATCAATACGTAAAATATATCTAGAATACTAGATTATATGGTGGAATACATTAATGTTTATCAGAATACTAGAGTATTCTTATCAGAAAGTAATTTCCGCGAAAGAATGGAAGAATACGGATTATGTGAAGGAAATGTTATAATATTCCTGTTAGTTATTAATCCGTTTGCAAGAATACGGAAGTTTAATGAGAAACACATGACTATGAACTAGAATTCTTCCTATGAGCAGGAATATCTCAATACCTGAAGGAATACTTGAGCAACAGCAGTAATGCTGAGTTCTACCAGTAATAATGAGCTTCCATATTTTAATTATCGGGTCCAATATTGAATACATTCGCGCTTTCGAAAAGGCCCCAACCCTCCTGGAAATTGGCATTGAAACAATGCTGAATTACGAGTTGACAGCGTTGAAACCACGTTTCATCAACGTTATTTTAACGTAAAAATATGAGAAGTAATTAATCATTGAAGGTTTGTTGTTCGTGAGGCAAGATTTACATGGCGTGTTGAGTCTGGCCGTCCTTATCGCTTTGTTTATGCGACGAGTGAACGAAGCTTTCGACGCGGTATGTGGTAGTTACTCTCGACGCGGTATGTGGTAGGTACTCTCGACGTGGTATGTGGTAGGTACTCTCGACGTGGTATGTGGTAGGTACTCTCGACGTGGTATGTGGTAGGTACTCTCGACGTGGTATGTGATAGTATCTCTTGACGTGGTATGTGGTAGGATCTCTCGACGCGGTATGTGGTAGGATCTCTCGACGTGGTATGTGGTAGGATCTCTCGACGTGGTATGTGGTAGGATCTCTCGACGTGGTATGTGGTAGGATCTCTCGACGCGGTATGTGGTAGGATCTCTCGACGTGGTATGTGGTAGGATCTCTTGACGTGGTATGTGGTAGGATCTTTCGACGCGCTATGTGGTAGGGACTCATGACCCCGGAGCCCAATAACCAACAAATAACCCATCAATAACCTACCAATAGCCCACCAATAATCCACCAATAACCCTCCAATAACCCAACAATAACCCACCAATAACCCTCCAATAACCCTCCATTGTTCTGCCGATGCCCCGGCATGTACGAAGCTGTCCCCTGGGGACGTGGGATGTGCGTGATTCCTGTTGGGAATTATCGGCGAATTTTCGAAGGCCATGCCAGCATTTGTGAAGGAAAATAGTTAAGAAAAAACATTATTTTAATCTTACGGATATTTTTATTTTTATTTTCGGTGACCGTGCAAGCATATATGAAAATGCACATTAGGAAACTATGATTTTACTATTTCTGATAATTTTGGTCAAGTTTCGTGGCCACGTGAACAATTGTAATGGAAATAATTTGGGAAATATTATTTTAATTTGCGCGAAAATTTCGTTCAGATTTTTGGTGGCCATTCGATCATTTGTGAAGAAACAGATCTAAAAAAAATATTTCATTCTCATGGATGTTTTTGTTTGGATTTTCTATGGTCATGCTAGCATCATTCAGATGTCCACTTGAACGGCGATGATCAACAGCTGGAATTCACGGGTTACATCCCATAAAAAAATAATTCGATTAAAATTTGCAGACTTAAAAACTATTATTTAGCATAGAGACGCATATTTTTTTAATTCAGATTTGATTTTCGACCAATATTTCGATCTGTTACGGCGTACGATTGAGAACGCACCGACAATATTGTTTTAGCGTGTTCTAAAAACCATTACTGCAGCATTAATGTTCTAGTGTTCACTGTCATGATAATCGTTTGTTTTAACGCTAGGCTTAGTGGAATGAGACCTTTTGAATAACAACAAAATTTTAATCAAGGTCTTGATGTGTGCAATTCAAGAGCCTCAATGTTTAAAATCGACTGCATTATTCTGATTTAGGATTCACAATATTGCTTGTCACAAACACGTCTATTCTTAAAAACTTTCAACACAAATATTCAAATATTTCATTCAAGGTTTGATTATATGTTTATTTTTTTATAATTGGAAAACGTTCCTGAACGTCATGCCATTACTGACGAGTCCCCCAACAAGTTCCGTGATCAATGAAACGTGTTTGCGATGAGAAATAAGATCCATTATTGCATTTCTCTTTTGAATGCAGCTCTGTCAAACTCTCCCCGACATAATCTAACTCTACAAGTTACCCCAGACGGCCTTCAAATTACCCCAGCTGGTTTAAAAGTTACCCCCAGATGCCATAAAAGTTACCCCAGACGCCATACAAGTAACCCCAGCTGGTAAACATGTTACCCTAGACGGCATACATCGCAGGCATTCACCTACAAATTGAATGAGGGCGAAGCGATCGATGAAGCTACATGTCCAGAAAACCAAATGGAATTTCTTACGCTTGGATTACCGGGATAAGAAATATTCTAGGTGCCAGTTTTTTCGTGATAACTGATTTTTTTTTTTATGTTGTCCAATATTTAGATTTTTCATTTTTACGTTCTATTAAAAACTTATTTATTATTAGGTTTACATGATAATTTTTACTTAGTTTGCAGCAATTTAAGTTAGGTAATTTTATTAAAACAACGCGGGATTTTTTTTAAATAAATATCAATTACCTTCTAAAAAGTTGGTTGCTCCTATGCAAATTATCAATGCCTTTTAATTGGAAACCTCGTTCATTAAATCCGAGCAATCATGCATGACAAGATTGCTTTATTCAAAGCAAAAGATTGCTCGAACGGAGTATATGTAAACACAACATAGCTGAACGCCGCGCTCTCGTCAACATAACGTCGACTAATCGAACATTAATAAATCTAAATTTGAATATAACTTTTATACCGCTCTGCGCGCTGAGTCGGTGGCGCACTGCTATAATACGTCCCTTTGTTGACGCCAGATTGAATTATGCACGAGATTGTTGAGTGTACAAGTATTGGAATTGTGCGCGTGATTGATTCGTGTTGAAGTATTGGAATTGTGCGCGTTATTGATTCGTGTTGAAGTATTGGAATTGTGCGCGTTATTGATTCGTGTTGAAGTATTGGAATTGTGCGCGTGATTGATTCGTGTTGAAGTATCGGAATTGTGCGCGTGATTGATTCGTGTTGAAGTATTGGAACTGTGTACGTTATTGATTCGTGTTGAAGTATTGGAATTGTGTAAATTATTGATTCGTGTTGAAGTATTGGAATTGTGCGCGTGATTGATTCGTGTTGAAGTATTGGAACTGTGTACGTTATTGATTCGTGTTGAAGTATTGGAATTGTGTAAATTATTGATTCGTGTTGAAGTATTGGAATTGTGCGCGTCATTGATTTGTATTGAGGTATTGGAATTGAATTCATGATTGTTGAGTATCGAAACATATATGTATCGGAATTTTACGCATGATTATTGTTGAGTGTATAAGTATTAGAATTAGGCCTATAATTGTTGTGTATAAAAAAGTCGAATTATTTCAGTATTGAGAGTCTAAGTCAGACTTTCAAGTATTGGGATTATTTTGATTAACTATTATTATGTATTATTATTAAGTATTATTGAGAACTGAAAGGAACTCCAGGTAGCATTGAATTAAATTTTATAGATCAGAAAATTCAATATAATTATCATAAAAATGTATCGTCTCTCCTCGTGAGTTAAAACTTTCAAGAACTTCCCTTCAAGACACGGGGGCTTGTATTTTCTTCTGCATTGTTTGAAGAACAGAAGATTATTTTGGTTGTTTAGTTTCCAAATGAAGAAGATTTTATTTTCAATTAAGATAATTTTCTTTACAATTGAAAAAAATTTACTTCTGAAATTAAAAGGAATTATTTTAGAAATGACGAAGATTTACATCAGGAATAAAGAACTTTTACTTTACAAATGGAGAAGGTTTACTTTACAAAGGAAGAAGATTTACTTTACAAAGGAAGAAGATTTACTTTACAAAGGAAGAAGATTTACTTTGCATATGAAGAAAATTTACTTTACAAATGAAGAAGATTTACTCTACAAATGAAGAAAATTTGCTCCACAAATGAAAGAGATTTACTTTACAAATGAAGAAGATTTACTCTACAAATGAAGAAGATTTACATTGCAAAGGCAGAAGATTTACTTTACAAATGGCTGAAAGTAAGATCGATGTATTGAAAAGAAACGCTTTTATCCAACAGGATTGAGTTGTCTGTTGGCAGAGGGGAGCTCTGTTGTGCCCTCGCCAGACGGCAATCTCGGCAAACAGTGCGATAAAATCTGAGGGAAAATCGTCGGCGCACTTGACGCTGTCCGTCTCAATTATGAGGGAATTCCCACGAGGGCAGGGAATGTCTGAGGGAATAATGTACTCTTACCAAACACTCAGAAAGATAAACGGGTTATATTGTCCAAAAAGTGAAACACTTTCTTACACGCCGCACGAGCATTGAGAGCTGACGAAGCACTGATACATATTAGTGCTGTAGTGAAACTAGGTTAGGATGACCCATATGAGTGCAAAATTGTATCGCTATTTTGACAAAGTTTCTGTCATTTCTCTGAGCGTAATGCGCTGTGGGAAAATGGTACAATAGTGTGGGAAAAATCTCATTCATTGCTCATTTGGAGGTATTTGCAGCGCGTAAATGGTAAATTCAAACAAACTATTAGCAATTGTTCTGATTTACGTGAAAAGTTTCTATGAAAAAACTGTACTAACTTGGGGCAGAGATGCAGTAGAGGGGAAATTTATTTGTGTTCTCAGTGCGAATGTTCGAAGCAAGAATGAGTTTAAATGAAGCAGATAATGGTTCTTATTTACATAAGTTAATTAAGAAAAGTTTATATGCACCTATCAATTTACAAAAAATTATATGTATTCTCTCTGAAAAATGATGTATAATCAGAAGCTAAAGCTCTTTTATTTGTGATATGTACATCAAAAGTATATACATTCCAATTATAAACGTTGTGTTTTGGGAAATCAATTCCACAAATAATAGCTTTCAAGGGACAACAAAGTGTCATATAATTTAACTGTTAATTTTACTGAAGCCGTTGCCTCACCTTAAAAAATATAAGAGCCAAGTAATGTAAATGTTGTGATCTTTGCCAATTATATTATTGCCTGTTTATTGCAGAAAAACTTTATGCAATTCTAATGGAAGTCATTAATGTGTGACTATATACAGGTTCAATGAAGTTGATTGTATCAAAACTGGTATACGTTTATTCAAAGTACGTGAAATTAAAGTATCGCATGAAATTAAATTTAATAAAACGTAACTGTATTGCATGAAATTAATGTTAATGAAACTTAATGTATTGCATGAAATTTTATGTATAGAAACTTCATGGGAGTACCGTGTAAGCGGCTACTTCCATCAAATAAAAAATCAAGGTTGGATTATAGACGTTTTATCGTCGGCCTTTGAATGGCCATCGTTGCTCCTGCCGATATTTTAGATGGGGATGGAGCTAGAGGGGGAGTTGCGTTAGAAACAAATATCGATCATATTTTCACCCTCATTTTTACCCTCTTTTTCCCCTCTAGTCTTTGTTGTACAAAGCCTCAATGTTGAGGTAAACAGTCCGCCACTCGAGCTCGGTTTCGACATACAGAAATCTTTTCGGTCAAGATTAGTTGGACGTGTTTCATGCAAATAGATTACACGTTGTATACACGTATATTAAGAATACTAGATTGTACTAACATTATTATTATTTATTAGCAGAACATATATTGTAAACTACATGACTGAGGGTGTTGGTTTATAATTTTTTTAGGAGATGAAATTAATGCTGCATAATATGAAAAAAAGTAAGCTTTTGTTGATAACGGTGGAAAATATATACGTAAAATATTTGTAGACACCTAATTAAAACCTAATAATTAATTTGAAACGTAATATTTTTGGAAGGATTTTGGCAACGAAAAATACACATAGGAAATTCCATACGCACAAATTCGTGGTGATTATTGAATTTACGCAGTTTCCAACGACTGAAGCCTAACGTTGAATTTTTGGTCTCTGCGAACATGGCAAATACGAGGAAAAATTTTTTTTATATGAATCATGCTTTTTAACGGACACATCATATACATTTAATTAGAATCCAACGAAATCCAATTAGGGAATAAATTATACTTCTATGAGCATCATCTTATAAATTAATGTTGAATATAATCAAAATGTTATCGCATCTCACCCATTATTATTGAATATCAGCGAAAGTATGGCATCATATATTAAAATGATGCCAATCAAAATATGATGATGATGTGTTATATACAGTATATCTTTATATGTATAAATGATGTGTTAATATTGAGTATAACCAAAGTGTTGTTCTATCACACTAATTAGAGTTGAATATAACCTAAAATTTATTCCATCACACCAATTTGTGTTGAATATCATCAAAATGTTGTGCTGAATTCCTCTGATGTTTCCATGTACGTGAACCGCTGACGTTCGAGGCACGTAAGTCGAGTGGTTGACGTGCGTCTGGCACGCGCATGACGTGCGCTGCTAATCACGGTGATTGTGTCACACCAGAACCCGTGACGCGCGGGGAGATTGTTGAACAAACCCTAACGTATCAATGTCACGGGCGAGCGGGGGATTTATTGGTGGATTTCCCCGACGATGAAGTGAAAAATGCCTATAGATTATTAAACCTTAGTATAATATTGCCAATAGATATTATTACTATATTAATGCATCTATAATTTTATTGTTACATTTTTTCGTATTTATTTCAACAGTATCATTGGTTGATATTCTATGATTATTGTAGATTTCAGAAAGATTTGAAAATATTACATTTAAATTTATATCATATTTTTGCGGGTGTATAATTAATCGAAATAAATTCACTTTTTCATCAAGAAAGCTTACACTTGACTATAGAAAACTGATGAAACCTCAAAATGACAATATATTATTTGTAAATGACCGGAATACTCTTGCTATTGCATATTAAAAATTTTTTTAAATCTTCGCGCATTATTGCAGAAGATTCATTCGTTCAAACACCAACACCAAATGTCGAAATATCCATATTAACATCATCATTATTAACATATTAACACATCAGAACATGAAAACTTAAGTTTTAACTTGCATTGGTGTTTCTAATTTTGACTTACAAAGTTCAGCTGGAATTGTGTTTTCCCTGGCCGCCAGGGTAAGTTTGAATGAGCAAACGAGCTTTCGGTTTTTTTGGGACGTAGTTTTGGGCCGCGGTGATCAGAAAGTCATTAGAACTCTGGCCTCTGCGCTCATTATTGGGGAAAAGTCGCAAAGGCTCAGCTGAAAGTCACTGGTCTCGGGGTAAAAATATCAGTGGTTTCAGGGTAAAAATATCACTGGTTTCGCGGTGAAAAAGAAATCCCTGGAAGTTCGTAGTTTCTGCAGCAAGGGAACCCAAAACTGAGAGTAAAACAATTTTTTGCAGTAAAACATGGCTACTTTCAGGAACGAATTGCGGCGCGATGAGTTTGTTCTTACTCACAATATATTCCATCAATAATATCAATAATTGGGAAAGGGATTGTCGATTATTTAAATAAACGAATAAGCTAATAATGAAAGCAGAAATGCATATATAAAAAATAATAAGCTGATTTAAAAGATGTGTCACAAACTGTTCTGAAGACCTAACAAAATTGAATATGACTCTTATATCCATAATATTAAAGGTTTCCATGATCTTGTGTCACATTACAAGGAGCAAAATTAAGTCACATAGCGTTTCACGATTGCCGTTATTGTAATAATCTTACTTTCATAGTCTAAACCTTAGGACTTATAACACGCGTATTAACTCGTGTCGTATTTTACATTCAGGTACGATCTAAAAACTATTTTGCTTTACTCTGCCAGATATTTTGTTAGTCATATCAGTCACTCGATCAGTAAAAATCGTCTGACCTTCATATCACGCACAGTGCACAGAGAAGGACTATATAAATTTATATATTCCGGGCACATCTATATATAGCTCGTTGCATTATAAACCATAAGTGGTAAATAATGCATTGAGATGGACAGTTTTTTATTTATATTTATTATTTTTAAAACTCTGAACTATTTCAATATTACGGCTCCTGTACCTGAAATGGCCGTAAAAATGCATCTGATATTACGGCCCCTGTTACTGAAATGGCCGTAAAAGGTACCTGATATTACGGACCCTGTACCTGAAATGGCCGTAAAAGGTACCTGATATTACGGACCCTGTACCTGAAATGGCCGTAAAATGTACCTGATATTACGGCCCCTGTACCTGAAATGGCCGTAAAATGTACCTGATATTACGGCCCCTGTACCTGAAATCTCACCTCAGGCCGCGTGAGACGAGCTCATCACCAATCTATTCGTTGAAACTTGGACTGCAAAAGTTGTTCGCTCTTTGCATGCTCCCGAACTTTTATTCTTCGTGAGGAAATTAAAAAGAAAATATTCATCCTGGCTTAATATTATGAGTCAAGAAAAAAAATCACTTGGATCGATGGAAATAGGTCATCTTTTTCCATTCATTGTCGCTATGAACGAAATTTGTTTGTATGAACATTTCATAATAAAATTATCAGTCTTCAACAGAAGTATGACTTCAATATAAAAGGATTTATCAAAAGGAATGAACAAGGATTATCGAATGAGTGTTTCATTGTGCAGTTTGAGACGATTTTAATACATGCCTGAGGTATTTTTTAAAGCTCAAAGGTTTCTACAGATATATCGACGATTTTTGATATTTAGATACATTATAAAGAAATTTATAGCAAAAAATATTTATTGTATCAAACTCTATAACACACAATCATTTGAAACATATAAACAACTTCCGAAAAATCATTTTGTACTAGTACCATTATACAGTTCTATTGATTGAAGAGAAACTTCGTTTCACGTTTGATTTGTACTCTTAAGGACGAACATACGTCGGTGTTCAAACTTGAACCTTTCTTTTGTTAAGCGTGCAGTGCCTGTCAAGTCTCCATTCAGCTTTGTTTGCTACGATAGTTTTCTGTTACAGAGAAACTTGATCTTTTATTTGAATCTCTTCGTGAGATAATTATTCACACTGTGAATGGTGACATATGGATTATGAATGGATTATTATTCACGCTTCGTCACAGTCTACACTATTTTCAAAATGTCTGATTTGTTATAGATCCTCATACGAAATAATTCGAGGGTAAAAAAGAAATTGCTAAAAGATCATTTTTATGATATTTTATTGCTGATTTCAAACTTAGATTTTATTTAAAAATTATTATACAACATGAATGTTGAAAATTAATTAATTTACAGGCACGGTACATGAGACAGGATGAGCTGACAGCGCTGCATGGTACAGGCGGCAGGCGCAGCTGACAACGTGGCACGTTACAGGCGACAGGCGCAGCTGACAACGCTGCATAGTACAGGCGACAGGCGCAGCTGACAACGCTGCATGGTACAGGCGACAGGCGCAGCTGACAACATCATCATGCTACTACGAGGCAATCATTGTGTTACTACGAGGCGATCATCATGCTACTACGAGGCAATCATCATGCTACTACGAGGCAATCATCATGCTACTACGAGGCAATCATCATACTACTAAGAGGTAATCATCGTGCTACTACGAGTCAATCATCATGCCCCTACGAAGCAATCATCATGCCACTACGAGGCAATCATCATGCCACTACGAGGCAATCATCATGCTACTACGAGGTAATAATTTATATATGAAAAATAAATCACTCAAGTAGAAATGGACAATCATCTAACACGAAACGCAAATCATACCACCCAAAAGGCAGCACAATCGATGAAATACAATCGTCATAGCATGTCACTGGAATGAAACTACCATATGCAGTCAATCACGCTCCCGTTGCATGGATATGGTTTAACTTTGATAAGGTAATCATTCTAAAACAATGAAAATATAAGTCTTCCTCTATAAAATTTCGGTTTTTATTCAAGATGTAGTCATGAGTATGATCATGAAAAGGAAATTATTATACTACGATTTTATATAATTTTTCAAAAAGTTATTAATAAGGGCCCGATGGAAAAATCATGCTCCTGGGATATTTTCCTACAACGATTATACAAAAATTGCTGAAATTGACGATATCATTCTCCTACGATTAAAAAAATTGAGCATGCATAACAAGAACTTTGATACATATTGAAATTTTGGTGAGGTTGTGAGTTTGAAACTGGGACGCGTATTCGGGATACTTATCGAATAGGGGTTTTGCATAAAGGGGCTGTTGGGGCGCGTATCCAGGATACTTATCGTGTCGGGATATTGTATATAGGAGCTGTTGGGGCGTGTATCCAGGATACTTATTGCTGTCTCTTATACACATCTAGATGTGTATAAGAGACAGCAGCTGACATACAGGCGACAGGCGCAGCTGACAACGCTGCATGGTACAGGCGACAGGCGCAGCTGACAACGTGGCACGTTACAGGCGGCAGGCGCAGCTGACAACGTCATTATTGTCGCCTGGGTGAAGCAGCCCAGGCGACAGGGCCATCAAAGGCCCCAGCTTCCCTCCTGCAAGGGCCCAGCGAACTGGAAGAGCTTCACCAGGTGTCTGGCCCCGCTGGGACCCTGTCATTAAAGTCGCCAGCTTTGTATATAAGATAAGTCGCCAGTCTGTTATATATGAACAGATAAGTCGCCAGTCTGTTATATATGAACAGATAAGTTGCCTGTCTGCTATATTATATATTAATAGATAGCTCACCAGCCTGCCATATATCAAGCGAAAAGTTGCCAGTCTCTTGCATTGAATAAATAAGTCGACAGTTTGGCATATAATAATAATAAATAAGTCGTCCAATTGCTATAAATGACTAGATATGGCGCCAGTCTGAAATATATGATATATGTGGCTCATATTGTATAATTTTGCCAATATAATTATAAATCAATAATTATGTAATATAACTCTTAGCATAATGTGTTATTGAAATATATGCAGACATTAAATAGTTTTGAATTTTCCCTTATCTTGGCTTTATAATGTTATAACTTGCAGTAAATAGCGGATAATAAATTAAACCTGCAAGATTTCTAATGAGCGACAATCGTCGTTGGTGTTATGTTGAATCTTTTCAAGCAGCAATTATTGAAAAATAATCATAGTAAATGATGACTCATTTTCATCACACGCACTGATTAAAAATCACGTTATCCTTTTATTCGAAGCTGATCATGAAGTGCGCTGGGCAGAAGGTTCCAGGCGTCTTTTGTAAAGTCCTAAAGGGAAACTCTGAGCGCCATAATTAAATCTCTGAACTTGGTTTGTGGATGAAAGGATCCGTAAGGTTTCAGTGGCGGTTACCTATTACATGCTTCAGTAGGTCTTTCAGGAGCGATCAGTTCAAATGAAACACGTGTTTCGGGGCAAGTTTTTACATTCAACATTGTCCTTTGCACCATACATCACACTCTTTGCATCGTATATCCCACACTTTGTATCTTATTTCCCACTCGTTGAGCCATATATCCCAATCTTATCATCATTTATCCCACATTTTGCACCACATATCCCACTTTTTCATCATATATCCCACTTTTTCATCATATATCCCACTCCTTAGTATCCATAATATATGTTTCGGACGTAGCAGTCGCCCTGCCTTGTGTAACGATGCTTAAAATCATCGATGGAGGTTTGTGTTTTTCCGTGTCCATGATATAATTATCGAGATTTATGTTATGTGAGGATTACTGAATAACAATTCAATAGTTTTTTTTGCAAATTACTATTGAATTGTTATTCAATTGTTAAAAATTTTTTTAAATATAATTGAACTTGTTTATTATTCTTTTTCATATAAGAATGTTAAAGCATAATTTGGCTATCGAAGGAACCCTTTCAAAATCGACTTCAATCAAAATCTAGAGAAAATAAAAATTGTAATTTCGATTTTTAATATTTTAACAAAGTAACATGATGGCAATTGACCTCAAATCTGCATACATGAATGCTAGTTCTTATAGTTTGCATGTTCCGATGCCTTTTGAAATTTTAATGCGATGCGAACGCGTTCTATTGCAGTGAACGTCCTAGTCTCAGCCTTTCTTGTTGGGATGTACTTTATTTATATTTATATCATTAATAAATAATTCACATATATGTATATATTTCTTTTCTTTCCGAATTTTGAAATTATTTTGTTATCTGAACGCGTTCGATTCCCAGGCAACGTACGTGGCCGGCCTATACTTCAATGAGATAAATTAACGAGTCTTTATTCAAATAGCGACGGACTGTCTTTTGTTATGTGGGTCATCCTGACCCAGTTTGGCTCGATGAAATGTCGTATCAGTGCTACTTGTGTGAAGTGAGTATATATTTGGACAATGTGATGCATTGATTTCCCAGAGTGTTCGTTTTGGTGGCTTGTAGCGTTGGCTTCACGCATGCTTGCCGGGCTGCGATTGACGGTAATGGCAGCAGAGCGATCGGGAATTGAAGTTTAATGACTTGAAGGAGAGGGATGAGGGATGGGGGATGGGGGATAAGTGAGATAAAGGCAGGCTGCAAAGAGATGATGGTTAGGCAATGAGTGGTGAAGTTAATTAGAATCGGGATAAAGGTTTTTCACTTTTATTATAAAAAGGTTATTTCACCATTACCCCGTGAACGATACAGAGTGAAGTTTGTAAAATAACATCGAAACAAGAAAATATAATAACAACTCACAAAATGCGTCTTCAAAAAAAGTTTGCTTGAACCTTAACTCTAGCGAAACTGATGATGTTGAGAGAACGATGCCTGAACACGAACTGAGGGCATTCAGTTGAGCTGAAATTAAGCTTAAGGGTAAAGCCTATTGTGATAAAATGAGGTAAAATAACGGCTACATGGACAGTGGAGATAGCAGGACGGGTGTAATCCAGTTTGTATGAACATTGCAAAATAACTGTAATATGGTTAATAAACAACGCATAAAAACTGTAATTTGGTTAATAAACAATGCACAAAAACTGTAATATGGTTAATAAATAATGCACAATAACTGTAATATGGTTAAAAAACAATGCACAATAACTCTAATATGGTTAATAAACAATGCACAACAACTGAAATATGGTTAATAAGCAATTCACAACAACTGTAATATGGTTAAAAAACAATGCAAAATAACGGCAATATTGGTGAGCAATAATGACGTTTCATTTCAATGTTCGTGCAAATGAGTAACTACTTGCGCCTTATATATAATAATGTGGCCATTTTATGCAGGTTGAAAATAACACTGAAATGTATAAAAAATAACCTAACAATTATAAATGAAATTACATGCAAAATGATAAAATAAAATTGTTCGATATTATGTATAAATTAATTATAAAAAAGGCATATTTTTAGACCACACTAACATATTGTAATGAATTAACGAAGAGTTTAATTATAAAATTCAAATGAAATGACTAATTAGAAGCAAGCTATGCCGGTGAGTATTTTAAACACCAGGAAGTAACTCTCGGGCGCTTCAATCAACCGACAAAACCGACCAACCGCATTCCCGGCGATCTAATCAATTTTTTTTCTTGTCCCAATTATGTTTGGGATCGCCTCAACTTTCACTTGCCGACCAATGGGGAAGGTTTTTTCCCTTGTTCTCTTTCCCTTGATGCGCCCCTAACGCCAACTCTTGCGGCCATAATACGGCTGTAAATGACCATATTGCGACTGTAAAATAGCCGTAATGTGGCTGTAAAGTGACCGTAATGCGACTGTAAACTGGTCTTAAAGCGGCCATATAATGCGGCTGTAAGTGACCGTAATGCGACTGTAAACTGGTCCTAAAGCGGCCATAATGCGGCTGTAAACTGGTCCTAAAGCGGCCATAATGCGCCTGTAAAGTGACCGTAATGCGACTGTAAACTGGTCTTAAAGCGGCCATATAATGCGGCTGTAAGTAACCGTAATGCGACTGTAAACTGGTCCTAAAGCGGCCATAATGCGGCTGTAAAGTGACCGTAATGCGGCTGTAAACTGGTCCTAAAGCGGCCATAATGCGGCTTTAAAGTGACCGTAATGCGGCTGTAAACTGGTCCTAAAGCGGCCATAATGCGGCTGTAAAGTGGTCGTAATGTGGCCATAACGCGGCCGTAATGCAGCTTCAAAGTGGCCGTGTACGTTGCAGCGGTAATGTGGCCGTAATGCGGGCAACAATGCGGGTTTAATGTGTCCGTATTACGAGCGGAATGGTACCATAATACGGCCGCCGTAATGCAGCCATAAAGCGGCTATAATGCGGCCGTTACGCGACCATATTAAATGTGAATCAAGTCGTAATACGGGAGCGCGCTTGTCGTCATTTACGTTGATAACGTTTGTTTATGGTGAACTGCATTAATTTTTTTAACAGCATTAGTTTAACAGCATTCCCATGGTGAGATGGGAATGTTCATGTCTAATTGTATACATTTGAGCGGAGGGTAAAATATGATTTTAATAGCCTACTTTTTGTATAAACAACTAATTTTGTATCTGGACCTTATCCCACTTTGCAACTATGAAATTTTTGTGAAAATAC
Organism: Hyalella azteca; assembly: GCF_000764305.2. Lineage (NCBI taxonomy): Eukaryota > Metazoa > Arthropoda > Malacostraca > Amphipoda > Hyalellidae > Hyalella > Hyalella azteca. Next base: position 122,292 of record NW_025941577.1, read on the forward strand.
GGCGCTAAAAGCCCACAGCTTAGGTTATTTCACTGAGCGGTTTCAGAGCTCCCTAAGTCTCCATTAGGATCGAATGCCTGTCATAGGGAGTTGATGGAATGGTCTTGAGGGCTTCACACCAAAGTCTATATTCATCAAAGTTTCTCTGCACTTAACTAGTTTATCTAGCCATTAATATTCTATTTTTACAATTTGACTCTTTCAATTAATACATTTTCAAAATAAATTGAACAATGAAAAATTCCAAGACGTTCTCAAAATGCATCTCCAATTAAATAAAATTCCATTTAAATTACTCATCGTTTCCATGAACAAAATTTATTACCATAAATAATTGAGTATCGGTAATGGAAAATACAACGTTAAGTGTTAAGCACCCACTCATTGAAATAAGTGACGTTTTGTCTAAATAGATTATTGCCATGCATTGTGTGGGTCAAACTTACCCACTTTGTCCCTGAAAAAGAACGAATCAGCTCTACATCTGCTCTCTGCACGTGCTATGTGTAAGAAAGTGTGTAATTAATTTGAAAATTTCACACTTTCATTTTTCTGAGTGCATGCATGTCTTCCTCGGCTCTGTAATTTGTAGCGCTCATTATCTTCGAGAATAATTGCACGACGGGACTTCATAATTTTGCGGGTAAGGCAGCTTAATAGTGAGCTAAGGGTCGAAAAATTCCCACTCAGACATGGAAATAGTGTCGAGATATCTTTAGAGGAGTCACTCTCATTATACACAATGTGTAGTCATGCATAGGTGTCACTAGCTCGTATTTCATTCATAATTAGTACAATTTAAACAATCTTCAAGTAATGCTTACTCTTTTTAATCACTATTCAAAGCACTTATATGTAACTGGCTCTTTAGTTATCACACTAATCATAATTATATTATTATACACTCTGTAACGGCTTCTTCAAAATACGCTACGCTTAGAGCGGTTACCATCTCCTGACACGCTGAGCTCTAAGGTAAATAGGAGGTTCACTAATTGTAAACCAGGATAACTTCTTTGCTTTAATAGTGCACGAGCAAACAAGTTGCAATTATTGAATTAATCTTCACAAATCAAAAAAAATGAATACACAATAGAAACACTGACACGGTTATAGCAAATAATTATCAGATAATCAATGAAATATCAACAGTAAACGGTAATGCATCAGCTAGTAATGAATTACCAAAAATATTGAACAGGTAATTTTAACACGGTAACTACCGAGGAAAATGAACAGGGAATTTTAAAATGGTAACTCCGTCAGCTATAATGACTGTGAACTACTATTATAGCATGCGTTGTTATACAGATATTTCAAAATAAATAGTTAAGCGCTAAAGTTAATGAGCTGCGGCCACACACTCTTCTAAAAAAATTTACTCTCCTCAAACAACTGTAGCCAAGTATCGGTAACTGTCTCTTATCACTCTCATAATTGTTATATTTTATAGCCTATGCGGAAGGCTATTTCATCAAAAGACTTTCTTGTTTTAAAGTTAAATAGTCAACTGGCCCTTAGGAAATGCTTATAATCACCCTCTTATCAGACATTGATATGAAGGTGATTTCAATCAAGCAAGTATTCGTCTACCAAAGTTATTCCAAAATTAAAATCAATTAATTTGAAACTTTTATAGCAAATTTTATTTATCGAAAGTCATTTAGTATAAAAATAATGACAGTGAAAATCACCACAATAATCGCATTTCCTCAGTTCGCATGATTCAATGGAACAACAACAGAGGATATTACTCTATCTCGAGTGTATCAATGACATCAACCCTGGTGAATTAAAATACTCCATCTTAAATCAGAAAATATTAATTTTGAATTAAATTGTAGTATATTTTAGATTTTCCATTACCTAAATTGTTTTTAAATAATATTTGAAAATAATTTCGTCAACTTCCTAGCGTTAAAAAATTTGAAAATTTCACTGTTTTACGACAGCCTCAACCGTACCTGAAAATTCCAGATGGCGAACGTCCCCAACAATCAACGGTAAAGCGATTTTTTTCTTTGGTTGAGACCTGTCACTGGCCGTTGAATATCTGCAGGGAGGAACACCGTTGAAAAGTCCCACAAACACTAAAAAACCACAACGCGGACCACAGGCAGTTTTCTTGTGTTTTCCGTTTTTTCCGCACCAAAGGAATAGGATGAAACAAAATATCCTTTACAAGCGGGAGAAGAATTATTTCTTAACCACGATCGTCTATGATTAATTGATAGATGAAAATAAGTAGAGAGATTGTAGAAAGATTATAATATTTATGAGATAGATTATAATAATAGAAATAATATTATAATAATAATATAATATTTAGAAATAAATTGATGAGCAGAGAGCTCCAAATAAATGGCCGATGTGACGGGGTGTATCCAGCCGTTTGTTATTGAATAGAACTAAAATACTGTAAAATATTAATAGTTTTCTGTAAATAAACTTCAACTGAAGTTATACTATGTTCGGAAAAATAGTATAACTTGATACTATGTTCGAAAACTTTGATTTTACCTTACGAGACATTTTAAACTTCGTGATCACCAAAAAGTTTATTTAAGTTTTTATTGAACAATAAATGCGAATTTTTAAATCACAAAAAACGACAACACACATAGGAAACTCTCCAAGCCAAATTTCAGTCAAAGCTTGGAAAAGTTTTACCTGAGCATTAAAATAACAGAGTATATGTAAGGCGCAGAGAACCCCCGGCGCCGCCACCTTCAAACCAGAACCTTTTAATGTTTTTCTGTGGTTTTGCTTTTGTTCACAAATCGCTATTGTTGAGCCCTTGTCCTCACGAAGGTAGAATTATTGTTTAACGATTCTGAACAATAAGTGACGCGGCCACACGACAGGACCTTTGTTTCTGCTGCGTTTTTCCCGGTCTTTGTGCAGCCGGTGACTCAGGGTATTTTTGAGGGTAACTTAGAACGAATATGTCTAATTTTTGCAATATTTGTTACTTTTTCATACTGGTTATGATCTTACATTGTAGTCTCATTCTTTGAGTCTTTGGGATAAATTTATCCCTAAGATCTATAGCAAAAGTAAATATAATTTTATTTAAACTACACTTTTTTCAATTGTATTTTACCTTTCGTTTAATTTTATGAATACACAAATGAAATTATTCATTTAATCTAGAAAAGGCTTACTCATGCAAAAGCGCGGATAAGACACACATAAATAATTGTCTAGTGCACCCCGACAATTGTCATAGAAAAAATCTAATATATTTACAGTTAAAATTTTTAGACAAATAATCACTTTCATGTTGGCCATTCTTGCAGCATTTACGCTAATATCACAAATTTCACAATTACCGTAAAAAATTGAATTATTTCAACATCACATCCTTTCAGTTTCGATATTCCAATCACAATAGTAACATCATATCCTATTAGCTTCAATATTCCTGTCACAATGATAACATCTCATCAAATAGTCTTCGATATTCCGAATACTATATTAACATCACATTCAAGCAGTTGCAATATTTCTATCACAACATTTGCATCACATTTAATCAACTGCAATATTTCTATCACAATATTTGCATCACAGTTTATCAGCTATGATATTTCAATCACTATCATCGTCCCCGAACACACAATCAATGATTGCTGAATCAATAAGCCTAAAACATCCTGCAATGTAGGCATTCATTTTGATCAATGGAATAGTCTATGTTATTGAGGCAATTGTATAGCATTGTTATCTTGATGCATAATTGAAGTAAAAACATCTTATTCCAATTTTAATCCAAATTTTAATTAAAGATAAATCAATGTTCACTTATTGCAAAATTGAAGCTAGGAAATTAATTGTTCCCTAACTGTTAAATAGTTTTAAGAATATTGTTTTCTAATTGCAGAGATGTAGTAGATATATTTTATTGTTTTTTAGCTACCAATAAAAGCTAGGATATTTGACTGTTCTCTTAATGCACTATTTAGTGCATAATATTTATTGCTATTTTATTGCACCATCAAAGAAATTCCACTTCATTGAAGTTTTTTACCAATTGAAACAGGTATATTTATTTTTGCCTATTGCATAACTGAAGCAAATATATTTTTGAAAAAAAATATACCTTGAAATTTTGCTCTTATGAAATTTTGCTGAAATCTGATATATGAATATTTTATTGTTCTTTTGAAGTTAAATTCAAATCTAAAATGTGAATATTTTATTTTTATTTGAAGTTCAATTAAAATTTTAAATCTGGAAATTTTATTGTTTTTTCAAAGCCGCTGGCCGACGCGATAGAACCTCGCAGGTGCAGACGTGAAAGTGAAGGGGAGATGGCAGAGCGCTGACACGTCGCTTCTCTTTTTGCGCGAGTCATGAGCGAAGTTTTTCGTCACCATAATTGCAATCGATCATAATTGCATGAGGTAAAGAAAGATACATGAGGGCATTAATTCGCTGGTACAACCTGGTTGTGGCCAATTATGTGAAGGTAAGAACAGCTTGTGTACCGAATGATTTTTTTGTTTTTTGCCATTTGTATTTCCCATTTATATCGTTTGGACGAGTTAGTTTTGTGATCAAGTAAACTTAGTGTAAATAAAAGTGTTGGTGTAATTTATTTGATGATCATATTGCCTATGTTTGTTTAGTTTCAGCAATGAACATCAAATAGGCAAAATTTTATTCTAGCCTAAACACGTTTATTCAAATTAGCATATGATAATTTTTGATCTACGAATGTTTTAATCAGAATTGTAATTATTCAGAAATGAATCTTTTTTTTTCTTTGAAAGCTCGTCTTCATTTTTAATTATTTGATATACTAAAAGTTCAAACATCGCTAACGCAATCATGCCAGAATTTTATTAAATGGGAGGCAGAATGGTTCATAAAAATGCGTATTTATTACATACATATTTTCCTACTAGTTCTTTTCCGAATTTTAGACTCCATAAAACAATCTTTTCATATGAATGCAATTATACGACACTTCAAGTTTCACAGTAAATATAGCTGATTTTTCTTAACCCATCCTTATTTTGTCCTAAATATTTTATTACTTTCAGAATTTTGCCGTTTAATGCTGAACTTTTTTCTTTTCCTCCTAATGTCGATTTTCTCACAAGTTACGAAATAAATATTGCTAATTTTCCTTGGCTCATCCAGGAATATATATTTAATCACTTTGAGAATTTTGCGGCTTAAAGCTGAATTTTTAAGTCGGTCCGCCGAATAGACATCAACAAATTACGAGCGGCGCATCGAGCAGGTGCATGTGCAAAGGACGACGATCTTTGAGCAGAGAAAGCACGCAGACTTAAGGTCTATAATCACCCATGGAAAAAACCGTAAATAAGAACCAAAAACCACGAAATGTACGCCACACTGCACAACCAATAACCACGCAATGGACGCCACACTGCACAACCATTAACCACGCAATGGACGCCACACTGCACAACCAACAACCACGCAATGCACGCCACACCTGTCTCTTATACACATCTAGATGTGTATAAGAGACAGGCACTAGGATGCAGGTAGGAATAGCACTAGGATGCAGGTATGAATAGCGCGAGGATGCAGGTAGGAATAACACTAGGATGCAAGTAGTAATAGCACTAGGATGCAGGTAGAACCAGCACAATGATGCAGGTAGGAATAGCACATGATGGCCAGCACCATAATCACATTGCGATGCATCTTCTTTACTGCGCTGAAATTAAGAAGATAACAAAGCTGTAAATCTTGGTCGCCCCACTGGAGCTACGTTCTCTTATCTCGTCCAGCATCTGCATGCGTTATGTGGTCCCTACACACAGAAAAATTAATTGGGTATATTGTCCAAATATTAGTGACTCACTTTTCCTGCATGTAACACAGATACGTCCTTTTGTCGAGTCAGATTTAATTATTATACGAATTATGGCCGAGTTACAGAGGGCCGGCCGTCAACTATTGATTGGCCGCCGTTAAATCGACAATGATACAGGATGCGTCTTGCGTCACATTTTTAAAGGGATTAATTCAGTAAATTTTTAACAAATTCTAAAATTATGTAAAAATTAATCATTCACAAGAAGTTCACAGGTGAGATGAATAATTGTATTTTCATTCTTAAAAAAAATATCCAAAGCTCCTTAAAGTGATTAAGAAAATGAATTGAAATCAAATTTCGGAAAAGTTTCAGTTCATACCTCTATGAAAATTTGATCAATACATTATTTTGGTAGGTTGTATATGCCTTATTATTATTTCATATGTCACAGTGGCACGAATATGAAGCATTTAGCACTATCACAGTGACACCGAAAAAATTGTGCTACAATAGATTAAATATCAGTGAAGCAGCATTTGTAATCATATTGACACTGCAATAAAACTATTGGCAGTATCACAATGGCACTGAAATAAATTGTGTTCGAGCTGATAGAAGTTACTGGTCAACAGAGAAAATTGTTCTGAAATCATTTCGTGTGGTTTGGTAAGCATTGTGACTGCTGATTTCATTACCGGGTTTGTTTTTTCTCTAACACGTCTATTTTTTAGCGCATTTTCTCATTTATGGAAAAAATGCACTATTGTACTCGTCATATCCGTCCGTCTGTCTATCCGTTTTTCCGTCTGTCTGTCTGTCCGTCCGTCCGTGACTTCACGTTTTCGTCGACGTGAAAATGCGCTCTCTGTCCCTCACTGCAATGAGTACTGAGAAATATTTTTTCAAATATCCGTACTCATTTGTAAAAGATAATTATAAATGTATATGCAATATCAAAATCTGCTTACCTCATTATTATAGTGACACTGCAATAAAGCAGTTGGCACTATCACAATGGCACTGCGATGGCCCGCAAGTGTATATTACACACAGGGCCGCTGCACCGATCGTTTTACCAATAAATTCAAAGCTCGATTTTGTCTATGCCTGCAGGAGAGAGTTCGATGCCCTTATTGATATCCTAATGCCAAGGCAATGCATTTACATTTACGTTAACGATGAGGAAAATGTACTCGATAAAACAAACGCGTATAGAGAAATTTTATTAAACAGTAAATTTAAACAGATGAAACCTTCAGTTTTGAGACGACCGTTTTAGGAGAGAGATTTGTGTTTGGGTTAAATTGACTCATCAAAAATTTATCTCATACCAATTGTATACCCATACAAATTGACAACGAAACCTGTTTAATAACTACCATACACATGTGTTATAGCGATAATAAGATTAGAAACACATAACGGGATTATAAAAGGGCCACAATATAATCAAATCCTATAATATTTCTATTACAGTATAGAAAGGCAAGACGAAAATACGAAGTAATGAAAACTTATATGCAGAATATTGCTTATTGATGAATGGTTAGACCTACAACTTTGCCTTACATGAAAGCTAAAACATAGAACCTTGATTTTTTAACTAAGGGTTAGACGTAGAACCATTTGTTCATGTTAATATTTAAAAGCATTAGCTTTTTGTTTTGAAGTCTTAGACACGAAAGCTTACTAATTACAAAGCAAAAATTACTTAATTTTATTGTTAATGATTTTCTCATAAGCAGCAGAACGTCTGTTAAATAATTAAAATGTCAACGTTTATTAGAAAAAAAGCGTCTTTAGGTGTGTTTAATGCAGATATTCATGGATGAACCACCTGGTTATTACCATCTGTAAACAAGTTGTTTGTGTGTTTGCCACACTGTTTTCTGCTTCACTCTAAGTGCATGGCTGTCAAATTTTTTTATCGGTAGGTTTTATCTTGGTAGGATGCGTTGTGTTCGTACTAAACCATTTGAAATGAACTTCGAATTTTAGAATAATTCTTGTTTCCATAAATAATAACAACGGAAAGCCGTAAATTAATAAATGACCTTCGAAGAATGGTAATGAGATAAAAGATCAGACATAGAGAATTCATTCTATAATTACGCGTTTAAAAAATCAAAATTAACGGTAAGGAAATTATGCCTGAGGAAAGTTGCTTACAGGGATATCAAGCAACTGCACACCCAGAAGATGGTATGGGTCACATTGTCCAAAAAGGCGATCCACTTCTTTACACAATGCACGTGCAGAGACCGACGTAGCGCTTATATGTCCTTTAATTTACCTGGCCAAATTGGGTAGAGATAACCCACACAAAGACAAAAAGTGTATCGATTTTTTGACAATGCCCCAATCATTCTTATGTGAGCAAAATTCAGCTCAAAAGCTCATTCAACTTTCCAACCGATGTCACTGGAAATTTTTTCCTGCATAGCCAAGATCCTTGTCCAATTTTCCTTCTCTTCACTGCAGTCTTCCGAGATATTTTTCTCTACAAGCCTCCCATATAGCATATTATATATGGTATATATGTTTGACATAGATATAGCATATATATATTATTTCACTTCAAGATTTCGGGTCGCGCATTTTTTTCATGTCCCATCCTCTCTAGAAACAAAGTTTATGCACTTCTAGTTTCACGCTCATGATTCTAGTTATATAGGTTCAAGCTGGTCGTATCATGTGTTTTATCCTCCGTAAATCATTTTGCACTCAAAGAAATGAGAGTAAAATTCGTCCACATAACGATGCCCCCTTTAATCCTTAATTGGGTTTCTTGAGCCCCATTTTGGCCCAGCAAAAGCATTTATCAATGCTACGTTTCCTCACTTCTCGGGCCGTGAATAAGAAATTGTGTCTCCATTTAGACAACACAACCCATTCATTTTATTGAGTGCGCGTTTGATCCTTAGGTAAATCACTCTGGGGTCCACTTTTCCCACTGTAAGTCTCGGCTCTAAGCACTCCAGCATCTCTAATTTCCTTCTCCTGCCCCGGGTTAATGAGCTTCCTAAGATAATAAGAAGGCCTGGTCTGAGTGAGTCCAAACATACGCTCTGAATATTAGTGACGTGAATTATCCAGGGCCTGCACTCAAGGTAATATAGGGGTTGTTGTCCAAATATCGATGGACTTTTTAGACTTTGATGGGTCATCCTGACCAACCTTGGATGAGCAAAATAACACATCAGAGCGACGCACACGAACTATGTCATTATTTTTTAGACAATATGTCCATTTATGTTTCTGAGTGCTCCCTCTGAATGCTAATGAGAAGAATTATCCATGCTGGCCTGGCCCGAGATAGCGACCAGTAACTTAATAGCTGGCGCCTGCGAGGGACAAAACAAAACTGGAATATTTTATATGTTAGAGTTGGCAATTGTATATATCTAGAAGTTCAAGGGAAAATAGATTTGATAATCAAATGGCTTTTTATATGTGACAAAATCACGCAACATGCGCGGACTTGGTATGTACTGATGATAAGAAATCACATAAGAAATTTGTACATTTTAAGTACCAAGTGGATTTCCTAATAATTATTTCCGCACCATAATAAATTAATTTTGATTAATTTAAACAATGAGAAATCAAAGTTCTTTTCAATTTACCCCTCTGAATTAATTTCTCATGTATATACCAAAATTATTAAACTAGTGTAAATTAAATTTGTATGAATGAATTTCTTGTGTGGAGACAATCCCATAACTAATCATGTTATCAAATAGAAAAATTTTAAAATGTCTGTAAGTTCAACACATTTTTATGGTTTTAAAAATGTAGGCCTTTATGAACCGGTGGGTGAGGTGAAAAACCACCATTTTCATAGATGAAAACTCATTGGATCATCATAGTTGGCCTCCTATTAGAGACTTGGTTGGCGCCGATAATTAAAATCCTTCGAGGATTCAAAAGAAAATAAATCGTACCTGTTTGATCTGAAGCCATTAGAATTCAGCCGGTACAGTGAGCCAGGAATTTACATCCATGACGGTCATTATCAAGACCAGCGATTGTGTTCAGATTCAGTGAGACATTATTCATGCCCTAACCTGAATAATAATAGAATACAACATCCTAATTCAGGCTTAGAAGAATGGACTAAATGGATAGTCTGGATAGTGACATTCATGTGAATACAGGCATCGCTATATTATTTAAAGACTTTTTTAGTTATTCACGTATATGTATATACGCACGTAACTTCTTAATCGTTAATAACATGCTCAAAAATTACGATATCAAAATGTCAGGCGTTTCCCTTATTTTGTCCAACCCCTGTATAAAGTTCTGGTCTCAGAACAAACATTTCAGCATTGTTATATTAATGATTTACATGACTTTTGTACCACTAGAAAAAATTAATAATAATAAGCATTATTCCATTAAGCAAACACCAACGCTAGACTCAAGGATATCCTTCTTCAATGGATATAGCAATGAAACAAGTCGCTTCTGCCGAGAAAACGCGTGCAGTGACCGGCAATTCTTCGTCTATTTCAAATTTTGTGCTATAAGCCTCATTGTACAGCATATAAGCTTGTTCATCATTGTACTGCATTAGCTTGGTCATCATTGTACTGCATAAGCTTGTTCATCATTGTACAGCATATAAGCTTGTTCATCATTGTACTGCATAAGCTTGTTCATCATTGTACTGCATAAGCTTGTTCATCATTGTACACGTTCAAAAAAGATCACGCGTTCCATTTTAGGTTACATAGGATACAAGGCTTCATGAATTGTTATCCTCAAGATCTCTGTTAGTACTTTTAATCACTTTTAATTACTAAATTTTACGCTTGTTTTGTGCGTACTTTTCCTCATTTAGTTACGGTCATGATGCTACCTGATACGCTAAGTACAAAAACCTTTCACTGGGGACCAATAAAAAACTCTTCCACTGTGACGAAAACAACAAGATTTACGAACGAGTCTGTGAGTCATGCCAGAGTCTACACTCAGAGAAATAAGGGAGACTTTTTCCATGGGACGATACACTTAATTTGTTACCCTCATATGGAATATTCTGACCCAGTTTGGGCCGACTAAGGTTATTACAAGCGCCATGTCAGCTCTCTGGTCGTGCTGTAGGTGAGAAAGTGGGTCACAAATTGGACAATGTGACCCAAAAATTTTCGAAATTTATCCTTGATGAAAATAATTACTTTTTTACTGCCGACTGCCTGTTAAAAAAGGCATCCACTCAGACAAATTCATGGGTCATTTTGTAAAATTAGAAACACACTTTCTGCAAGTAGCACTGATTTGTCCATTTTGCCGGCCGTGCCTAACTGGGTCAGGATGACCCACATAAGGATGAAAACTTCATCGTTATTTGAATAAAGTCCCATTCATTTCTCTGGGTGTGGATTGGCCACCGAAAGTTCAGCTGGTAACCTAAACATTGAATGAAGAATAGGATGCATGTCAAGGACCATATAGCTGATCGGCGCGTGGCAGATTCTTAAGCATCGTTAACTTCGTAAACATCTTCGTCTTGAACCGTGAAATTACAACGGTCTTACATTGTCTTATATGGCCGGCAAGAAGTAGACGTTCTTACATTGTCTTTTATTACTGGTAAGACGTAAAACGCTTCTACATTATCCTTACTTATCAGTCTTTATTGCTTACAATAACTGATCGAGACAGTCTAGTCGATTTGTAAACAATAAATCGCATAGGAGTTTTACAATAATAATGGCCATCATCACTAATGGCAACTAATCCAAAACCAAGGAAAATATATTTTGTTACGGCTTAATTTACTTGTTTATATAACGTCCGTAAAACTGCTGCGACCTTCAAAAGCGTAAGATGTATTCTTCAATGTTTTTGATGGTTAGAAAAAACTTATTCACTGCTGACTATAAGTAAATCCAATATCAAATTTCTGAAAAGGAGAGATTCTTTCTGCTTACGCAGTTTCTGTTAAAGTGTGGGATAAATTAAAAAAAAAGAGTTATTAAAACGTACCTAACAGCTCGCATAACTCTTTTACTAAATATATTTCAAAGCATACTTATTTGGCTAGTAAATTAATTTTCTGAAGGTTCTGAAAAATTATTTATATGCAATTCTGGAATGTATTAGAGGGGTAACTGCTGCCATCAAAAGTTCACCTACTCAATGAATATTAAAATTTGCCATTATTTATTTCTCAGCAAACCAATAATTGAAATTATATCACGGAATAAAATGAACATTAGCCACGTAAAATTAAAAATAAATATTAATTTTGGTATCTTGAATTACAACGAAATGACATGAGAATTATTTCGTGATCTACGAAATATTTTACGCATATCTTGGATAATCAAACTAAATGTTATTTTATAATTTGATTAAAAAACAAATAATAGAGAAAAAATTGTAAATTCATAAATACTTTTTTCGTATGTCCAAAGAAAATATTGCCCATGATTTATGGCGAACTATTATCGATGAATTTTATTATCGCTAAAGACTGAAATAATTACCCGTATTATGATTAGCGCATAATCAAAAGCTGATGTTTATGCCTTCAATTATCTTATTATTCTAACAACCTCCATCAGCAACAACAAACTCAAACAATTTCCTGTATTATGCCACTCATGTAATAACCTTTTAATTTTACGACGTCTTCGCTTTATATACTGCAGGAAAATAAATCTATATAATAATTAATAGGAACTTCACCCCCATGCTAAAGTGGAGCAAGATTAGCACTAATCGATTAGCTGATACCAGACGCAGCCTTTGTATAGTGTTTTGTGTAAAATAAATAAGAATTAATCAAATAATATTAAATAACATATTTAAATATATTTACAAAGGATATCTATCATATGTGTATAAGATTATAGTACGAGTCAAACCTTATATAATAACTTATACAGTGTATTATTATTATGTATTTCCTTGAACATCATCGCTATTTATTACATCCTAATTATTTGTTTAATATTATTAATATTATTGCTCTCATCACAACAATTAATTTGTTAACTTCTCTTTTTTAGCAAAGGCTATTATTTTTGCTTACTATTCTACAGTATTTACTCGAATTCACATTTTAAGCACAAGAATTAAGAAGTCCGTGCAACAAAGACGCCATTTTGTAGGATTCCTGCAGAGTGGGAGGGGGATTTTTTAGGAGTTTTTATAGGAACGTGCCTTATGAGGAGGTGATTGTAGTCACCCCTCAACATGGCCGCCTTATGAGGAGGTGATTGTAATCACCCTCAACCGGGTCCCTGCAACCACAAGTCAAGTAATTATGGCGATCAATGCTGGTATTTTTCAAAGTAACTCGTAGTAATTCAAAGTAGAAACTAAGTGAGAGAAACTTGATCAATGTTACGTGAGTTAATTTATTTATTTATCTTTTATTATTTTCATGATGATTGGACATGAATGATGAAGCGCGACATTCTTCACTTCATGATGATTAGACAATGAGCGACATTTTTGGTTCTCACGAACCAATGAAGTTTTTTTTTTTTTTTTGTATGGCCGGAACAGCAATTTTCAACGCCCTGTGGCTTGGTGAAAAATTCGGCGGTTGAAACAAAAAAAAGTACGTACGGTTAATGTCTGAGTACAAAAATTTATCTTTTATTTTTGGTCGAAATATGATGATATTATCAAGTTTATATACGCGGTTAATGACATGGTTTGTGTCGGCATCGATATATTACATTATATTGATTATAAAATTACCAAAATATTAAATTATTATTAATATATTATGTTGACTTAAATTATATTTTATATGATATTATCAGGAACAATGGATTTGTGATTTCAATTATTGAACTTCAACTTTTCATACCAATTGTGGTCAAGCGTAACGATGAGAAATAATTAATATGGCTTGATCAATAGTAATTATTACGATTTAAATTCGATTGTTTTTAGATATTAATAAATAACTTCAATGAAGTCAATGATTTCATTATCGTAAAATTATGGACATGAAAATGAATAAACTCTCATTTAAGAAAAAAAAGGCTTACAAGGTTTCTTGCAACAAATGCCGTGAATTTTGAGTACATTTTCTTAATTGGATGTATTTCTTAATTGAATAAATGACATAAATTAAAGGAATCACATTAAACCACACTCTGTGCACCGCATTAACCACGTGTCTAATTACTACCGAATTAACTAAGACCGAAGTAGATTGGCATGAGAACGAACTCAATTCGACATTAGCTCATTAGTATACGCATGATGAGTCCTAATTCGCGTATCAAAACGATTCGTAACTCATTAACCTAACTTATTAAAAGAAAATCGAGAAATTATTTTCGTTTTTAGGAAGAACTTTTTCTATAATTTGATGATTGCGTCAAGTTTTGAACGCATGTTTCAGGACTATGTTTGTCTACATGTTTTAAGTCTATAACATTCAACGTTGATTACTTCTACGTCCAATAACCGATAATATTTTCAAGGAGGTGTTCAATTTGAAAATCGAAATATGAAAATCGAATGTTAAAATGTCTTGCCATTTTCAAAATGGCCAATGAAGTTGTAATTGCGAATGAAACATTTTTTAAAGCTATGCGATTCAATGCAGAAAAAATTCATAACCTTATTTTCCTGCCTAAATCGAGAATTGTTGTTTCATGTGAATATTGAAATTAAGGAAAAGCTTTCTGTGAAAAAAAAAGTTGTACTGGCTTTTCGCTAACTGGCTGGTGACCTTGGAAACAATTATTTACTATTTTTAATCCTTTACCTTATCTACGTGTGAACATAGAGGTAGGCATTAAAAATAACTTGGTTCCGAAAATAACTGAGCCACATTTATTCGTATTAAAACACACATTTATTCGTATTAAAAGGTTCTGAAATATTGTCTTTCTAGGTTGAAATGATGTAAATTGTAAACATTGTTAGCAGATGTGCAGTAATCTGACATTAAATTAACTTTCCTAGTAGATCCCAATATACATGAGTTACCAGGACACGTTTTGTTAAATTCAGGATATAAATTGGTACATGCAGACATCCATGACGGCTGGAACGCCTGTGACCGCTGGACCGTCTCGCTAGAATCCCACACAAAAAACTAATTGTCGGATGCTGAACACTGGTATTTCTTCGCATCGTGCGTCTGGCACTTGTTGTTGTGATGGCTCAAGCGTTCCCACTCACCGCACACACAACTTTGCTCAAAAATATGATTATTTAAGCATTTATTATTGCATTGTCTTAATCCCTAACATGATGCAGTTCAGTTTAAAGTTTGTAGATTGAGACTCAGTAGTCTTTGTAACACAAAGGTTCTGGTTTTTGCTATTTATGAACTCTGATACGTGTGTTGTAAAGTACGACAATGCTAGCAAAGGAAACACGGCAGCGTCGTACCCAAGGCGTTTGTGACAACCACGGTGCAGCGTTCGCTGTTGCCCAGTGTTTGACAAGCTGTCGTAGAGTGAGGTTATGTTGCCTGATGCTCCTCAGTTTTACTGAAGGCTCCGAGCATTGTCGTGCGTTCGAGTCTGTAATAAAAGCTCCAAAGATAATTAACGCTCATCTGCAGTGACTCGCTCCAAGTGAACGGAGACTGCTTTTAGAAATATTTCTGTGGTGATTCCTTTGTGTTTGTGGAATGTTGGATGCCCACATCTCTCCATGCGGATAATTTTTCCTATGCATCTCTAAATAATGGTGAGTGAAAAACATAAACTTTCAACAATATGTTTCTTTCTATCATTTTATATATCTGAGATAATTAGGGTCATATAGAATCTAACATTTTAGCAACTTCTCATCTGTTCAACTCGCAAACTTTCACTCCAGTATTGTCATCCGTTCCAGCATTTATTATCAATCAACTTATATACCCTTTGTGAACGCAGCTTGTATTACTATCAATGGCTTCCTCCAAAAGCCGTTTCAAAGATACGGCGCTCGTATTTTTATGGCGAATAATAATCGTATATCAATCAATTTTTGCATCAGCCTAACGAATTAACAATGTCTATCGTAAATAAACAAATACTTTATATTTATTTACCACTGTATGCCTTTCAACATTAATAACTGTTTGACCAAAATTTTCAAGTTACTATTTTTATAAAACTTATTTCTCGTCTCCCGAACGCCGGCGTTTCGAGGCCTTGAATGCCGCAGTACTCATTCATGTTTCACCATTTACGTTGTCATTCATGTTTCTGTTTCATTGATCTGCGATAAAATCTCATTGCATTAAAATACAAAATAAAGCAACATTTAAACAATTAAATTTCCTTTAGGTTTGGTTGTTTCGAGTTGAATGATCTTGATGACCTCGTATCTTTTCCTGTCGGAAATGCATCACCATGTTTGCATGTCGTCAACCGTAAATCAATGTTGGAGGATAACGATTTTTTTATTCATTAATGTAAACAAATTCTCTCCCTCTTCTGTCGGTCTCGTACGTCTGGCATCTTTTTCACGCACTAACGTTTGCGTAACCATTTTGAAAACTCCGTGAATTTTTGGAGTGTAAATATTTTATATCCACCCTATTTTGCATCGTACGTCTTCCATGTGATGCATTTTCCCAAGGCTCTGATGTCTATTTGTGAACACCCGATCGTTATACTCAGTCAGATAAATGAATCAGAATTTGTTCTAATAGCGTTTCACTTTTTTCGGTTATGTTGGTCATCCTAACACTGTTTAACACTGGCCCGAAAAATTACGTACGAGTTGTTCTCTCCGCCCGTGCTGTGGATATGAAAGTGTGTCGCTATTTAGACAACATGACTCGTCTATTTTTGTGAGAGCATATTTCGCCGGCTCGCAATTTCGAACTTTTGAAACGCGTCCCGGAGCCCGAAACGAGATGAGATGTTGCCCGGGCTGAGCTCCATTGCTATGCAAATGCTTTCTCGTGCCCAATAAACGGCCTTGTTCTTCATAAGTTCTTCGTTTTGCCATGAACTCCCAATACGAGTAAGTGATGGAAAGCGATACTTGCATGCAGAACTTCCCTCTATTTTGGAAGTTAGGGTAAGTGCAGTGAACTTACCCTAAACTGATAAATTGCTTTGGACGAATGCACCTTAAAATGATCATTTGCTTAGGACGAATGTACCTTGATCTGATCAATTGCTTTGAAAGAATTCACCCAAAAATGATCAATTGCTTTGAAGGAATTCACAGCAAAATGATCAACTTATCATCGTTTAAAGGCCCAACTTTCTAATGGCAAACAGCGACATGAAAATGAAGTCATTTGAAACAATTTACTTTATGAACGTCATTAATTTCGAAACAAATGGAACTTTAGAGTATACAAAATTTTGACGGTACGCTAGATGTCACTAATGAAAATTGTACAGTTGCAGTAATAATTCAATGCTGAAAAATTAAATACTAATTTCTGAAGCGTAAGCTCTCCCTACAGACAATAATCACGGCGAACTCTAAACGTGTAATTTAATTTTAAATTTTTTACCGTACTGAAAATACATGTGTAAACTGTATTCAATCTCTAACTTTACTCTCGAGATAACTATCATCAATTCTGTAATGATAAACACAGTTTTTACGTATATATTCAAAATCCATGTATGAGTCTATATAATATAAACACGTTGTCTTCAAGAAATCTATTGTGCTAATGATATTAATAATGTTATAATACTACCCTTAGGTCTATAATTATAATGATGATGCTGCGTCCAGGTTAACAAAGATCATTATGATAGTGTGTTTATTTTTCTAATAATGATAATATCGCATTCAGGTCCATGAAAATTATGATGATAATGCGTTCAGGTCTATGATAATGATTATAAATCTGGGTCCTGGTGATGATAATGATGCCTGTGTTCAAGTCAATAATAAGGATTGTGATATTGCGTTCAGGTCAATAATTATACTTATGATGGTGAGTTCATGTCTATATTAATGTTAGTGATGCATTAAGGGCTATAATAATGATATTGATGCCGTGTTTAGCTCAATCATGATAATAATACTGCGTTCAGGTTTACGATAATGATAGTAATGCCACGTTCATGTCAATTATGATAATGATGCTGCGTCCAAGTAAATTATAATGATAATGATACAGACATGTCCATTGCACCTCCATCATTTCCTGGCGGCAGCCGCAGCTCAGATTTGGTTGTTAATTCCGCGGTATTTTGTTGCTTCTCTTGTCCGCCTAATAATCCCATGAAAACCATCGCTAATAATCCCATGAAAACCATCGCTAATAATCCCATGAAAAACATCGCTAATAATCCCATGAAAATATCGCTAATAATCCCATGAAAACCATTGCTAATGATCCCATACGAACAGTAACAAATAATCCCATAAAAACCATCGCTAATAATCCCACATTAACCATCGCTAATAATCTGATACATACAGTAACGAATAATCCCATGCAAACCATCGCTATTAATCTCACACATACAGTAACAAATAATCCCACAAAAACCATCGCTAATAATCCCATACGAGCAGTAACAAATAATCCCATGAAAACCGCAACTAATTATCTTATTAGGAATTATAAGATGATGCTGCACCCAGGTCTATAATAATAATGATAATAATGCATTCAGGTCATATCATAAGCAGACTGATAATATAAGTAATTATTTAACAATATATATAACTTTTAATCCCATGAAAATCGTCACTGAATATTTTATAAAAACTATAAATAGAAACCCCATAAAACAATTGCTAATAATCCCATATAAACAGTTACTAACAATCCCTTAAAAACCCATAATTTTGTTTATTTTGTCTCGGGATTGTGTGTAAATATTTGAGGAATTCGATGTGAGGTTCACGATGCTGGCAGTCACTTATAACATTTATAAAATCCTGCAAGTATTATATAAAATTCAACCAAATATTATGAAATTATCTAAAATTATCGAAATTACGATAATATACAAATTATTAAATTATATAAAATTACCGAAATTGTGAAAAATATCATAATTAATACAGAATACAATGTTTCTACTGCCCCCTCCATTACCGAAAAAATACTGATAGATCATTAATGAGAGGCAACTTTCCCCCAATCTGTGAACCCCATGACCCCTCCCCCCCCACCATGAGCTGAACAATGGGTTATAGCTTAGCGTGCTACCGCATAATAATGTGCCCTATGTTGACGCTGTTACCTCATAGCCATATGTAGCTCATGCCCCCGCATAATGATGTGCCCTATGTTGACTATGTTGACGTTGTTACCTCATATAGCCATATGTAGCTCATGCCCCTGCATAATGATGTGCCCTATGTTGATTATGTTGACGTTGTTACCTCATAGCCATATTTAACTTCATTGCTTCATGAATGGGATTGATCCAGGCTCAAATGTCCGGTAAAGGTTAAATGTTTTGCTTGTTGGGGATTTTTCTTGGTAAACCAGAATATACTTCTTAACTCATTGAGCTCAAAAAATTTTTTCGCACATTTTTAAACCGCCTAACTTGAAAAATATCTTAGACAAACTCAGTTAGGTCAGAGTTTGCTCATTTTCATCGTGAAATTTCTGTACAATCATTGACCATATAGATGATGGATGGAAATAGCGCAACGATCGATCGCCGTGATAAAGATAAGGAGGACATATCGTAACGATCGATCGCCGCGATAAAGATAAGGATGTAACATATCATAAAGATCGCTAGCCGTGATAAAGATAAGGAGGTAACATATCATAACGATCGATCGCCGTGATAAAGATAAGGAGGTAACATATCGTAACGATCGATCGCCGTGATAAAGATAAGGAGATAACATATCATAAAGATCGCTTGCCGTGATAAAGATAAGGAGGCACATATCGTAACGATCGATCGCCGTGATAAAAATAAAGATGTAACATATCGTGATAAGGAAAGATCGCGTAAACTCTTATCAGGATGCTGGAGCTGCATGGACCATTTTATACATGAATATATCATTTGTATATTGGTGTAAAAAAATTTTATTATAGAATTATATCATTCTCATATGAAGCATTTGCATTCAATAAATTTTCATGAACCTCTGAATTACCTTAAGTAGCATTATACTTGCAAGCATTCTTGAATTACCATTTATGTTAATCATTCCACCTCCTCCCCCCCCTCGCCCCCATTCCTCATTATTTCATGATGAATAATGTTCATTTTTTCTCATCACTTTTTCTCAAAGGTCCCTCCAGCTTCCCTCCTCCTGGGAAAATTCTTCTCTAATTAACTAGTTAATGAGTTATAACGGGCACATAACAGCTGTTAATAATGGGAAAACGTCCTAGCCATGAACACCTCGACGTTGTTTAAGAAAACAATCTTTGAAATGCCATTTGCTAATAGCTTCACAATAAGCAATTATTTAAGCTGAGAAAACGAGCGAACTCTTCAGTAAATATTTTTTCCTGAGCAAATAATAAATTCGGGGAAAATAAATCTCTTTGCATTTTACATGTTGTCAAATTCTTGAAAAACGAAAAATGTCTTCTACCTCTGTAGTTTTTTATTGATCTTACTAAATAAATAATAATACTTACCAAATAATTTTTGTGATTGATCTTACTAAATAATTTACTTATTACTGCTAAATCATAACTCATAATCAGATCGATGTTGTATATTCTGTTCAAAGACCCGCGATAGGCCGTCAAATTCTCTAATCTTTGACCTGAATTTAGGCTGTGTAATCCAAACCTATAACACGAAGGCGCCCAACCTGCGCCTAAAACCGCGCCTCCCTAGATGCCTGGGCGCCTAAAAAAATACTCCAGAAGTACCTGCGCCAATGGTTATTCTGAAACATCCATTGTCTTTTCAAGAGGAAAAAAGTTCCTTGGAACTCATTAATGAGACCGACGTGGAGTACCGTGTCGCATGCAGATCATTATAAGGGGATACATGGTAATGAGAAGCGCCACGTGAACGGTTCTTGCTTCTCATTAACTGCGTGATGACTTGAAGTTCTGTCGCATTGTCAGGTTCTGGGATGAGAATAATTGTCGATTGTTTTATTTTTCTAAAAATATTACGTCGATAAAATATTTTTATTAAATTGGCTGCATGACGCGCATTTGCATGGTACGGAATTTTCAATGTAATCAGTGTTATGAATATGTTTTACATAATTTTCATAAGCATATTTATAAACTTTTCTATACTTTTATGAAACTTTTTTTCTACAAAAAACTTCCGCTTATCAGTGGATTGCATATTTCCCTCTATATGTTCGTATAATATGTCTGAAGCATACAAAACCTGCAAATCTTTTGTTCTAGTATGTTTCATTGACTTTTTATTGATTTGTATTGAGGCCTTATTAGTATTTAAATTTCCATGTACCTGTATTGATTTTGTTTACAGGCTCGTTAATTAAGTCCTACACTGTAGGACATCGTTCGTCTTATCCTTGCTATCCTAATCACTTTGATTCTCATTGAGAAGAAAATCACTTCGCCACGTCGATTTCTTTCTTGCTGATAATGACCAGCGGGACAGTTTCGCTCAGCGGGGTCCGGAAATTGGGTCCCATAATGACGGTTCACATGTCGGTCCCAAATGCCTTAAGCGTCCCACATGTCGGTCCCGAACTGGTCCCACAAGTCGTCGGTGGCCGAGACAACAAGGATAATTATAACTGTGAAAACGACATGGCTTTTAAACTTCAACTAGAACAATATCCTTCATTAAATTAGTGATAACAGCAAAGCTTTTCAAGCCTCAATTATGACGATAAACCTCAGATAATTGATTAGTGATAACAGCAAAGCTTTTCAAGCCTCAATTATGACGATAAACCTCAGATAATTGATTAGTGATAACAGCAAAGCTTTTAAAGCCTCAATTATGACGATAAACCTCGCATAATTGATTAGTGATAACAGCAAAGCTTTTCAAACCTCAATTAGGACGATAAACCTCAGAAAGTTAAGTAATTCGGAAAAATGATTGTTAATGGAATCCACGGATGAAGACATTACCTGTAAAATCCTGTAAAATTTTTCTCTTATTTGTGATGGAAACTTGGTCTATTAGAAAATATTTGTTTCTTCGCACACTTATTCAAATTGTTTACCTTCATAATTGAAATTTTGAACAATATTTTCGCGTTTCCTTTGATTTGTTTTTCTATGCACGAAGATCAATTGTATTCATAGTATTCATACGTTCAGAAATTGAACAATTTCACAGCTAATCATCATCGGCTGGATATAGGTATTTCTATTTCAAGTATTTCTAAAATGTTGAAAAATATCCAAGCCATTCAGTATTTTTTTCTGCACATGCAAATATTCATTAAAAAATAGTGAGTCTGCTGATTTCCATTTGATCCACAATAGTGAGTCACGTCTCCTGCTGTCTCACATAATTCAAAATCAATGGACAATCAAGCACGGCCGCTGAATAATCTCCGATAATTCACTCGTAGTTTTCAATAGGTCTTGTTACTCATACACAACTACAACGCAGTGGAAATTGGCCACATCAATCCTAGGCAATCGCATATCCCATCTGAGCATTGTCATTCATAGCGAGGAGCCTCGGTGTCGTTAGCTACACGTAACCAAGCCTTGCATTATTCATGCGTGTTTCAGGCCTACGGCCTAACCCATGCTGCTAGCCTCACTACAGGGAACGTGATAGTGAAAATAGTTACGAGTTCGTAACTCCGGCAGCCAACTAATGGCGGCCTTTCAAGCCAAATCCACCAATCACACACGTATAATTGGCCACTACGTGTACTTAGGCCGCTATGGGCACTTATGCCGCTATACGTGTACCTATGCCGCTACGTGCATGTACTTACGCCGTAACGTGTACTTATATGGTTAACGTATCAGTAAGCAAAGATTTGAAAATTGATTAAAGATTTCCCTAACTTCTCATTTTTGATCGGCTTTTGTCATGTGTAAAACATCGCTAAAAGAAATGTTCTAATTTTAAGGAATGTTAAAGAAGAACTTGGAAAAGAATTTCTATTCCTGTAGCTCATGTGGGCGGTTAATTCCAGTCCCGTACAGCATCGTCCGCATGGGAAATTTGATTTAAACGTTGTAAGCCGCGCGCACATGACGACTAATATGACTACAGCAAGCTATTTATGGCTACACCGAGCCATATATGGCTACACCGAGCCATATATGGCTGATAATCCAGCCCGTGGCTACTCACTTCGTCACCGGTAATTAACTAAAGATTTAATTTGCCTTCCTAATCCACACCGAGCATGGTTTAACCATGAGAGCTAAGCCATCATTAGGCGGCCTGTGCACCGAATGCTCAATTTGTTTGTTAATGGAAACGCTGAGCACGTATGGCAATAATACATATACTTTTCCTTGCGCATGATTGACCGAGCATGTAAATGTGCATTGCCTTTGCAATGTCAGAGTATAATGTGCCTATACTTCTTTTATATAATATACTGTTCCTATACTCACGCCTTCTATTTATTGTTTTTGTTTTTCATATTATATGAGATCATCCTCATCGTTATCCGCCCTAATTGTTGACAGTGACGTGTTAATCTGCTGTGAATAATCGAAATTACTTACAATTATCTTGCAATTCGCCTCGTCCCGTGATCGCTGGGAATTTTTTAATTTTCCGGGAAATGTTTAATATTGTATTTCCGGGACACTTTTAATATCATATTTCCGGGACACTTTTAGTATTGTATATCCGGGACACTTTTAGTTTTGTAAACCCGAGACACTTTTAATATTGTATTTCTGGGAGACTTTTAGTATTGAATATCCCGACACGTTAAATGTTGATTATCCATCACACTTTTTCGTAAAATAGAAGACACAAGCGTCCTATCCGCTGGTCTCTATTAATTAAAATTTTCTGTTATGTAAATGGCTGCTATAGGATTAGTTTAAATATATTTGTATACATGGACGAGATTCAATAATTCCGAAAAATAATTTCTGGCATTTTGTAATTTATTTTCTTCTGCGTTTTTCTGTGAAACTGTTATAATATGAGGAACATAATGTATTATATTATTAGGCATGATATTATATTGAGTGTAGTGCGTTTGTTGTTAAAATGTTATATTATACAAAGCAAAATTCTGATATCGAGTGAAATTTTTCTTACAAGAGAAATTATTATGCCATCTAAATTTTTTCAATTTTTCTTACAAGAGAAATTATTATGCCATCTAAATTTTTTCAAGCGAGTGAATTTCAATTATATTCTAAAATTTCTATGCCTATTAAATTAGCGCGGCGTCTGCTACGTAGTGTGGTCTGGTCTGCTACTTCATAAACACCTATTAAGAAGACTAAAGACGCATTCAGAAAAATTAATAAGACTTTATCCAAATTTTGATGCACTTTTTACGCTTGTGAGGGTCATCTTGACCCATTTAGGCCCGGTGAAAGGGCGTATCTGTGCTACCTTAACTTTCTATTCTTGCTGGGAGTTTATGAAAGCGTTTCACTTTTAGGACAATGTGACACATACATTTTTTTGAGTGTACGAGCATTTCGACCACGCTACCCGAGAGCAGAAAAGAGAGGTAGCGTTGTGTTGTGACCTACACAAACTACACAATGCTCTTGTCAAGAGCCTCTTCTTTGACAGCTCTTTTCATCAAATTGTGTTGCCAAGCCGTAGCCACAAAAGAGCTTCGAGAACCACACACAATCAGCAGGCTATAGGCAAGACCCATTTGGACAATATGACCTATATGTTTTTTCAGTGCTGCAAGTTATTTAGGACGTATAACAACACTGCGATCGTGCTTACCATTATTAATTCTTTGTAATTTGTAAGCTTGGGATATATATGTATATTTGGTAGCTGTTGCAGAATCATTAAAAATTAGTAAGGCCATTTTATATTATTGATGACAGATGATACTGCTTGCGATAAGATGATATATTTTTCGTATCGAAATACATTTGTCTTTGGATCAAATTTTCTATAGTACGAGGATGTTGCTAATTCACTATCATTAGAATTAATTGTGAAGTGTTATATATAGTATTGCAGGTGGTGCACTTACCAGGGGTAATTACAGAGATAAATAGTGTTGATAATAAAGTAATTTACTTTTTAGTTCCCACTGCATGCTGATTTAATTATAGTGTACTAAATTACTAATGAGTCAGGTTTTGTCTGCGAACTTTAATTTTTTGCGATTAAATTCATTGTAAAGATACTGTAAAGATACATTAGAGATACTTATTAAGATATTTCGCCATTATTGGTAATGAATAAGATAAGCCCAATAATATAAAAGAACTAATAAAATTAACAATTTTCTCCATAATCTATTCATCATTTACCATTTATTTTTACTTACCATTTCGTGTCTAAATTCCACGCACAAATCGTTACATTGTAGAATATCTTCTTTAGTTATTTTTTCGCGTTGAAATGATTTAAAACTGAATATTGCCACATTTAAACAGGATTTATTTGAAACTGCATATTCTCATGGAAAAACAGGATTTATTTGAAAATTTCTTTTCTCATGGAGAATCAGGATTTATTTGAAACTGCATATCATAATGTAGAATCAGGATTTATTTGTATATGTGGAGAGTCAGGATTCATTTGAAACTGTATATTGTCATGGAGAGTCAGGATTTATTTGAATCTGTTTATTGTCATGGATTTCACGAGGATTTAACCGCAACCCTGACACCAGGAGGAGGTCTAGGCGCTCCATCCAACATCGTTTCTTTAGGCCTACGCCGCCTGTAAATATGGCATAACAGCGGCCTATGGCGCCTGTTTATATGGCATTGTGCGGCATCCTGTGAAATTCACACCTTTTTGGATGTCCGTGGCCGCGTGCTGTTGGGTTTCTCTTTCTCATTGCTGCTGTCATTGGAGCTTAGCTTCTTCACTGATCCTTCGTAATCCTCGATACTTTTTGCTGCTGAACTCTTCGGCACAATGAAAAGGGTCCTTCACTGCACTATTCAACGATGGCGCATGAAGAGGAGCCCTTCACTGCACTATTCAAAGATGGTGGATAGTTCTCTGCCTAAGCCCGTATTACCATCCTTTAAAAATCCCCAAAGCTCTGTCTTTACAACTGCGATTGCGACATGAAAAATCCTTCCCGTTAGCGAGAAAATTTCTGGTTAGGGAGCTTGGCTCATCGGCTGGGCAGAGTTTCTGGCCGTACACCCAGAAAACTAGTTGGTCAAACGGTCCTAATAGCAACGCATTTTCTGTACCTAGCCCTGATAATTACGTTCTTTATTTCGAGCTAAAATGGGCGAGGATGACAATCACAAGGCGGAAAAGTGCATCGGTTTTTGGACAAAGTGAGCTTCAATGTTCTGAGTGTAGCTGACAGAGGGTAATTTAAGAAGATCCCACATATGCTGAGTCATACTCAAGTTTTAGCTTTATTCATCTCCAGACCGCGCGCACTTATTCAGGCTTTGTTCAGTGGTGCGTAAAGAAAGTGAAGTACTCATGTACACCGACGCTAATTTATACTAGCTAACTAAATATCACAATTGCAACTCATTTCTTTTAAATTATACTATAATATTCAAACAGAAAGTCAGGTACTCATGTGCTGTAGATAACTAATAATCACCTGCTTTGCTTCCTATTACCATAATCGCTAATCGTTTACTTAAGTAATTATTAAACCTTCGCACTATGTTTTTGTTATAATTTTTTTAATCCTTGTGCTTCTGACCCTCATTTGCGTTCGCTAATTTTTTTACTGTGTTCGTCATATCTAAACGATAACTAATTATCTTGTGATATTAAAAGATTTTTTCAATATTAATTACTAAGTTCTGCATATGTAACGGAAACGTTTATTATTTTGCGACAAAATCCGCTTTCCGCTTAATCGTTAACTTAATCATGAGCATCAGCTGCGTGGGCTACCAATAAAAATATAGCCTCCAGGACCTGTTTCTTCGCGGCCAGCAGGTTCGAACCCTCCATGCACGAATCTGACGTTGAAATAACGTTGATTGAACATCGTTTGACCGAAATCATCTTGACGCTAACGATGTTTCACCGAAGTCAAAGTCGTTTGCCTAGATGGAAGTTCTTCTGTGATCATTGCAGGTGCCAGTGTGTTGATCATAGCTAGCTAGGTGCCGGCCATCATAGCTAGCTAGGTGCCGGCCATCACAGCTAGCTAGGTACCGGTCGTCATAGCTAGCTACGTGCCGGTCGTCATAGCTAGCTAGGTGCCAGCCGTCATAGCTAGCTAGGTGCCAGTCATCATAGCTAGCTAGGTGCCGGCCATCATAGCTAGCTAGGTGCCGGCCATCATAGCTAGCTATGTGCCAGCCATCATAGTTAGCTAGGTGCCAGCCATCATAGCTAGCGAGGTGCCGCCATCATAGCTAGCTAGGTGCCAGCCATCATAGCTATAGCTAGGTGCCGGTCATCATAGCTAGCTAGGTGCCAGCCATCATAGCTAGCTAGGTGCCGGTCGTCATAGCTAGCTAGGTGCCAGCCATCATAGCTAGCTAGGTACCGGTCATCATAGCTAGCTAGGTGCTGGTCATCATAGCTAGCTAGGTGCTGGTCATCATAGCTAGCTAGGTGCTGGTCATCATAGCTAGCTAGGTGCCGGTCGTCATAGCTAGCTAGCTAGGTGCCGGCCATCATAGCTAGCTAGGTGCCGGCCATCATAGCTAGCTAGGTGCCAGTCATCATAGCTAGCTAGGTGCCGGCCATCATAGCTAGCTAGGTGCCGGTCGTCATAGCTAGCTAGGGTTCAACCCCAACCCTGTAAGCGGTTGACCTCAGCATTCGAGGAGACAAGTCTTCTGCGATGTTGAAGAATGCGCGACGCTTTGGGGTTCCGCCCAAGTGCCTCCTGCCAATGTTTATTTCCAAGCTTTTTTTCCTCATATTCCTTTGTATTTTTAAGTAAAATAGTTTACTGGAAGTTTATGAACACAATTTCACTTGAAACCACATATAAGTTTATTTATTTTAAGAGCATCTAAAGAAAAGCTTGCAAGGTCGACGCAGGTCCGGTCGCTTCTGAGCTGAAGAGCGACTGTTGCGGGTTGCCTGTTTCTTGCTAATGGGAAAGACGGCAGGTTGAAGAAAAAATAAAGAATCAAGCTCTGCAACTAAAAAAAGAGTATGAAACTTCCTAGTCTTCGCTGCATGGTTACTGAAGGATGAAGGAAGGATTTTGGTTGCACGATTCCTTAGATTGTGATACAAGAGAACGGCTGCTGTACACGCTATGCCAAGTCAACCAAGAAGGCGATTGCGGCACTTCAGCAAAACGTGTTCGTAATATACATTAAATTATGAACATTAAATATAACGTATGTTGTATTTATTAATATCAACTTATAATATCGTTGGTTCAAACAACCCAAAAATCGTTTGAATTTACCATTTATAATTTGATTATTTTTCATAAGAACTAACTTGACTCAGGTATTTTCGTTGATGACTCATGAAATAATCGCAAAAATATACATTCATTATGATAGAAATTCCGCAGATTTTTCTTGTTCATAATTGAGTTTAATTACAACAGTTTAATCCATTTTTCACGGCGACAGCTTAATTAATTAATGCCTCAATAACCAACCAATTTAAAGGATCTCGTTAACTTATGAAACAATAAACAATATGTTAAAACCCATATATATGCCATTGATTTTATTAAACTATGCAAATACGGAGGCCGTTCAAATCATTTTCAGAATCATTACAAAATAATGATGACGATTTTTTTATACTGCATAAACATCATTTCAAAATTCAATTAAGGTGGGCATCAATCTCTTCATAAATCAACCAACGACGTACCCAGTCCACCAAAATATATTATAATAGTAGTTAATTATTGAAATACACGATATGTATTTACGAGTATTAATTATAACGATTGAGCATTAATAATTATCTTTGTTTAAATATCAAAAACAATATAGGCTTCTATATGGGAAATTGGAAAACCTTTAAGCCATCGCCATATATATGCTCTTGTGACATGTTTATATTATAGAGTATATCTTTTCTTTGACTGGCGATTATTTATTTGAAGTTTATAACTTTCATTGAGTTAATTATGAAATATATATTACCAAGCCGGCCAGGGTGGAAGTAGAGTGTAGCAGCTCCGGGTGGGAGTAGAGTGTAGCAGCTCAGGGTGGAAGTAGAGTGTAGCAGCTCAGGGTGGAAGTAGAGTGTAGCAGCTCCGGGTGGAAGTAGAGTGTAGCAGCTCAGGGTGGAAGTAGAGTGTAGCAGCTCAGGGTGGAAGTAGAGTGTAGCCGGCCAGGGTGGAAGTAGAGTGTAGCCGGCCAGGGTGGAAGTAGAGTGTAGCAGCTTAGGGTGGAAGTAGAGTGTAGCCGGCCAGGGTGGAAGTAGAGTGTAGCCGGCCAGGGTGGAAGTAGAGTGTAGCCGGCCAGGGTGGAAGTAGAGTGTAGCAGCTTAGGGTGGAAGTAGAGTGTAGCCGGCCAGGGTGGAAGTAGAGTGTAGCCGGCCAGGGTGGAAGTAGAGTGTAGCCGGCCAGGGTGGAAGTAGAGTGTAGCCGGCCAGGGAGGCAGTCTAACCTTGTGCCGTTGCTGCAATTCACCCCCGCCTTTCAACCGGTTCCTGTAACCTGGCTGTACCCAACCCCTCTCGTAGCCTCACCATTCCCCCTTTCCTTCCCCTTCCTCCCCCAACATATCCTCAAACTTCCCCCACTCCGCCCTTCACTAACCAAAACCTCCATATTCACATTCTCATTATTCAATTTCGTTATCCGCAATTTGTATCGCAAGCCCAATCTTAAGTCGTTCATTTTGTCATTTATTCGTGTTACTTTATCGGAAAATTCTTTCTCTCTACCTTTCTTTTCCTATCATCTCGTATATCATTTATTCGTATACATGTTCTACCCAAACATCAACATTTCATATTTCCTCTCTCAAATGCCATATTCGTTCTCAAAAGTCGTGTTTTTAACGTTTCGCTTCTCCCTGACCAATTACTCATACATTCTGGTCATTCCCTTCACCTATTCACTCTAAGCCCACTCACCTCTTCACTCTTGGCCCACTCACCACTTCACTCTTAGCCCACTCACCTCTTCATTCTAGGCCTCCTTACCTCTTCACTTATGGCCCACTCACTTCTTCACTCTGAGCCCACTCACCTCTTCACTCTTAGCCCACTCACCTCTTCATTCTAGGCCTCCTTACCTCTTCATTTATGTCTCACTCGCCTCCACTCTTGGCCCACTCACCACTTCACTTTTGGCCCACTCACTTGTTCACTCTGGGCCCACTCATTTTTTCATTGTTGGCCCTCTCACTTCTTCACTCTGGGCCCACTCATTTTTTCATTGTTGGCCCACTCACTTCTTCACTCTGGGCCCACTCATTTTTTCATTGTTGACCCACTCACTTCTTCACTCTGAGCCCACTCACCTTTTCAATGTTGGCCCGCTCACTTCTTCACTTTGGGCCCACTCGCCTTTTCATTGCAGGCCCACTCCCCTCTTCACTCTTGGCCCACTCACCTCTTCACTTTTGGCTCATCCACCTACTAATTATAAAAATTCACTTTTTTATTAGTATTTACATTTTGCTGCATTTCATTTTTCGTTACCTGCACTCCAATAATTATAGTATGAATTTCACTTATTCAAGCATACTCATGAATGTCACCCATACATGAGTACTGCATGCGTTACGTCACAGAAAAAAAAAACTCGCCTGACCCACTTTTTTCTCATGCCGATCGCTGGTGTTGAATGAAAGGCTTTCTGATTCATCGATACGAGAAAATGTTGAGCTTTTTACCTCCTTCAGCGAGCGCCGCCTGCACGTTCCTCTTCACCTTTCACTAGTGATGCCCTGCACGCATTCATCAATTCACCACCAACATACCCAGCCTGGTGTATGTGAAGGTGAATGTCATACCCTGCCTGGTGTATGTGAAGGTGAATGTCATACCCAGCCTGGGGTATGTGAAGGTGTATATCACCACTCCACAAAACACCATCACCTCTCCTCACCCCCATCTTATTCTCATTCAACATCAAATTATTCATCACCCACATCTCCCTTTTTCTTTGGCGCAATTTGAACTTATCGAGTTGAAATAGCCTGCCTTTCTCAACCTGAACTTAAACTTACGGAGACATTAATTGACTATTTGTAGACTTTTAAATTTTTTTAAAGTACTCGTAACATACAAACTCAAACCAACAAAAAAAATAAATGGAAGAATCGTATAACTTTTCTCGATATTCCATTAAATGCAAAATAAATCAAATAATCGAAGAAATTTCTATATCCGAGTTTGTACTCTCAGAAAAATCAACAGGTCTAATTGCACAAATAGTATTACTATTTGCCCACAATACGAGCAGAAAGCGAACATAACACTGCTTTTTTACCAGGTCAAACTGATCGCAAAGTGCATCACTATTTGGTCAAAGTCTCACTCATTTCTCTGTGTGAGTCGAGGCGAGAAGGAAGTGTTTGGGCCGAGATTGAGCAGAATGTGCCGTGCGTGATCATGTGGGCTCATGTCATTTGGATGTTTCTTTTTATTGGGATCTCTTTTTTTTGAAGGCTTTTCTTGTTCTTTTTATTGGCGCAGAGGAATGCCGGGGTTAGGTTTAGATAACCTCGTGCCACACACGCCCTCGTGTCTGCCCACAGCCTACAAGCGTGTGAACTGCCAGCGCTCTGCCTGGCTAGAGGCCTTTTCCGATGCCATTTTTTTCTTCGTTTGATGGAATTTTTTCTTCGTTTGATGGAATTTTTTTCTTCGATTGATGACATTTTTTTCTTCGTTGATGAATTTTTTCTTCGTTGATTGCATTCTTTTTGATGAAATTTTTTTCCTCGTGACATTTTTTGCTTTTTAAATGGAATATATTTTTCTGTTGATAACAATTTTTTTATTTTGTTGTCATTTTATTATTTTTGGTATTTTTTTATTCTGTTGGCATTTTTTTACTTTGCTGGCACTTCTTATATTTCAAGGCCTTTTCGTGGCTATACGCGGCCTTTTTATGGCCGAAGCTGGCAACAGGCGCCAGCGTCAGAAAAATGTTGGAAATATCTGAAGAGCCCGGATCTGTGATGCCTAATCTGTATGATTGAGACTGAGTGTTCTGGCAATCGCGCATGCAGGCAAGAACTCTAGTAAAATTACATTCCAAGAGAAAATAGGAAAATTTTAAAACTTTAATTAGATTCTCCTAATATACGGCATAAAGAGTTTCTTCTAATATACGGAACTTTCAAGTTTTGCATTTAATTATCAAATATTTCCTATCAAATATCATACTGTCTTCCAAAAATGACTTTAAATTAATAGCAATTTTCGGCTTTCGAAGCATTCGCACGATTCGCGCTTGCGTGCATTGATCGCGAAGCGAGTTTGCGCTGCAGATTTTTCATCATTTCTCCCAGACGAATTTTTTATCCCGATTTCCGTCTGTTTCGTGATGCCCAAGCCTAATCCTTTGCAAGATTTATACTTTGTTTGACCTAGCAATTGTCGGGGCACAGCCGAGGCAGTTCGTTATTTTCTGTTTATCATTTTTCTGAGTGTAAAGTTTGATAATTTAATAATTTATTAATGTCTCCGACATAAAACTTGAAAAAATTTACGATCTTTTCCATGTCTCCATAATTTATCAGATATTTTAATTTTGTATTTTTTTTTTTTTTTGTCGGAACAAATCTGTGATATTAATTTCAAAGCCAAAATTATTTTATCGTGAAGCGAAAACCTTAAAATCTGAACTTTTTTTCAGAACTAGAATTAAAAAACTCGATTTTTTAAGTAAATGACTAGATTTTTTTAGTTAGTAACCGTGTATAGGTATTCAAAAACCACTGCACGCTAAACCTTCCACATAATCATTTTTTAAAAATTACATCAAGTTGAATTTCTCAGCCGATCGGTTGTTCTAAATCAAATTACGTTTAAAATCAAACATTTTTGTTCAATATAAAAAACCTGAACCTAAAATATCCCATCACACGTTGAATTAATAAGTTTTACCAATGCATGCAATTGACCTTCAAGGCACCAGCAATAAACTCTTGCAACGTATTGACTGCCTGCTGCTCGCATTTATAGGCATCAAACATTCGTAAATTCTGCGTCTTATCATTCATTCTTGTCGGTCAAGTCTCGTAACTTTCACTGCACTCCATAAAATCATTGCCTAATATTTTTATCCGTTTATTTTTGATATGATGTTTGTTACCTACCTCTTAGTCCAACTTCGGTATTTTCTTCAAGGAGAGGTTTAACATTTTACATTATTACTTATGCCCGTTTATGGAAAATAAATTTATGGGTAATCAGTGCCACGTGTAGAAAGTGTATAAACATTTGTACAATGTGATCCATTCATTCTTCTGAGAGTAAAATGTTTTCTATCTATATGCAGCAAATTTTCTACTTCCAATCTCTAGCTTCTCTTGTTTTCTTTTAATTCAATTTCAATATAATAACGTGCTCTAAAACACAAGAACAATGTTAGGTACTTGTATTTTCTTTGTGATATTTGCGTTTATCTTGAGTAAAGTTCACTTGCTGCCTGCACAGCCCCTCTATTTTAATTAAATTGAATGCAATAGTAAATTCATCTTACCAAGACGGTTTTATTTTTATTTGATTGCCTTAGATTCAATTAATTTTCTGAAGACACAACAATTCCCTGCTAGCTTATTCACTGCATCCCTTCTCAATCTATCAGTATTTTTTCATTTATTATTAAGCATAACCTTCACTAGTGAAATTACTTTAATAATTTAATTCCCATAAACATTCTATCGTGATCACTCATTTCTTTCTGCGGTAGCAATCTTTTCTACGTCTCTTTCTTAGCTCATAAATAGAGCGTCTTGAAAGATGCGATGCATGGTTTGGCAAGCGAATATTGCTATACCTCGTAAATAACAAGCCTAATTTTTTTACCCTAGAGGCAACGAAGCGTTAATTCTTTTACCCTAAGAGGTTACGAAGCCCAAATTTTTTACCTTAGAGTCAACGATGTGTTTATTTTTTTACCCTGAGGCAACGAAGCGTTGAGGAATGTATGGAACGAAAGTAATTCTCATTTTCATTACAATTCTCATTAAAAATTTATATATTAGTTTACTCTCTTGACAAAAGAGTCTGTGAGATAAAAAAATATTCAAATTCAAGTTTGTTCATGCATAAAACGTGTTTTAAGTGCTGGTAAAAATTAAGCGGATAAAATCGTGTTGCTCCCTATGGAAATTTTATCAGAAGTTACCATTAGTTCGGCAGTAGATCAGTAGCTCTTGCATTCCATAATGAAAACATTCATCGAAAGGAAATCAAAATTATCACACACGCCACCTGGCACTGTCAGCAACTGTTCAGTGTCAGCAACTGTTCAGTGTCAGCAACTGTTCAGCGTCAGCAACTGTTCAGTGCCAGCAACGGTTCAGTGTCAGCAACTGTTCAGTGTCAGCAACTGTTCAGCGTCAGCAACTGTTCAGTGCCAGCAACGGTTCAGTGTCAGCAACTGTTCAGTGTCAGCAACTGTTCAGTGTTCACTGTAGTTGCATTCCGTCACTGGAAAGCGAAGAGAATTTTTGACATGGGCGATGTAATGAAATTAAGTCGCGGTGATGTCGGATAAATGCAAGTCATGCTGGGGCTGTCCAGTGATGTATAGAGCCTTGTTTGGTCGTAGTCTTGCATTTTGTGCTTAACTCTAAAGATTCTTGTTTGAGTTGCGGGCTCCCCATTTTCTCTCTCTTTTCGGATTTATGGTGAATTTAATTTACCTCTATAGAGTTATAAGTGGTAATTTCAAGGGCAATTACCAATAACTGCGATAACTTGTTTTGTTGTCTGATTTTCTTGACAGGTACCATTCTGGGTGTTCAAAGTTGATTTCATATTTGTATTCAGTAGCTATAAAAGTGGGAAAAAATAAACGAAGGTATTTGAAAAACAGTTTTTATGTAAAAAAAATATTCTTTGTTTCTATTCATAGTTCCGATCCTTTTTAGGCCATTGTGTAAACTGTTAATTTTTTCGTCTCTGATTTAACAAAACTAACTTGTATTTCATCTTTTTTTCAGACGGCAAAACGGAAGCAGCACTGCAAAATGGCTCCCTCTCGATGTGGCTGCTACGGAAACAGAACTCTTCTGAGTTTCGTAATTATCTTCAACTTATCGATATCCTCGGCTCAAATCTCACAAGAAAACTCGAGAAGAATTTTCCAATCCAGAACCATAGATGGCAGTGAGCCCCACAACACAATTAAACATGTCTCATCAAAACTCAACTCGTCTGTCTCATTTGGGATCAACGAGAGTGACATCGCCGCCATTTTTAGGGGTGTTGCTTACGGAGTGACAACTTCGTACTCAAAAATGCAGACAAAGACCGAAGAAACCACGACTACCACCACCACAACTACCACTACGTCATCTCCAACCACCACTAATACCCAGTCAACCATCAACGAAACCTTGGTTGTGAGTCCAGAAACCATCAGACCATTGGACCCTTTGCCTATAACTAATTCGTTGGATGACATTTCTTCAGACATTTCACCAGAGAAACTGCCAGTGAATGAAAATTCATACGCTGTTCCTACAGGAGAAGAACGGCATTATGATTACCGCGGCTCTCAACTCTACAATATTCCTCAAAGTGATATCTTGAACAACTTGGCAGCTGATGAAAGTGTGAACACCGAACGGAATTACAAATCAAGTGAAAGTTTATACTCGCATGATATTTACGTTGATAAGTACGACCACAAGGGCCACCTGATGACAGCAAACGAAGTGGAGGTCCATCATGTGGTGGATTACGCCTGGGTTATCCATGTGTATCTCACTGGAGTTTTAATGGGAGTTGTGGCCGCCATGGCTATCTGTTGTATCTCAAGAATTCATTTCTGCTCCCCTATTTTCCCCAGAAACTTTTTCGTCACCATGCACGTACTGGTGTTCTTAGCCGCCTTCTTGCGATGCATTTTATTATTTAATGGGTCTTTCGGAGAGGCACATAGCAAATTACCAAAAGTTTTGACAGGACTTCTGATCAATTCTGTTCCTCCTTGCTTAACTGCAGCTTTTGCATTGGTGCTTCTTGTGTTCCTGAAAGCCACTCACCTCTACGTCCTGCCGGCCAAGTATCAGTCATCGTTCGTCCTGGCGGTTATCAGCGTTGTTCACATTGTAACGAGTATCATTGTTGATATATGCGCAGGTTTATCTGATAGCGAATCGCTGATAAACGCTCTCCGTGCTGGAGTCCAGGCTGGTACAGCAGGCTGGAGCTTGCTGCTGAGCATGGGATTCGTATACCTAATTTACAACCTCTGGAAACACGAAGAACGGAAATCAGTCATTCCGAAGAAGTCTCTGCAAGTTATTTATGTGGCTGTTGTAGTTGAATTAATACTTGCCTGTTTTACCATCTATGGAATCGTCACTCCACGAGTGACGGTAAGTAAGGAGGTAGACAATACTTGGTCTCTATGGGTTCTGGCTAGCTGTGAACGATTACTTGAAGCTTGTTTCTGTGTTACTTTATTGGTTATCACGACCACGTTTACGATAAGTAAATGCAATAACGTGAAACCGCAAGAACAGAAAGTATTCTCCGTTATGACGTCAGGAAAAAGAGATGTAAGTCTGGGACGATCAGCCAATGTGTACCCAGTGACATGTGACAAAAATGGCTTCCTAAACAATGGCCTTTTGGGTTCCAATCTTAATAACGATGGTTCAACTAAATCTGAAAATTATTACAGTGGATGGACGGACGCACGTTTGTATTCAGGTACAATCGACTCGACAGCTGATTTCCAACTGTTCAACGGAAAAGCGACGTCAACAATGTCTACGGTTTTGTACCCAAATTTCAACTCGATGGCAGGCCCAGGAGAATTAATAGATGATTCAGCAAAAGATTCTTTCACAAATGGCGGTCAGGAGTCCTCAATGACGTCCTACAGTACCCTATCCAGTCACAGGCCTTCAAATGCTCAGCATTTATGTTACTTTGCGCCAGTAAATGCTTGTTGTCCGTCTTCCGCAACTAAGGGATTTCCGACTTTGACCAAACAACCCATCTTGCTGGTCCCACAGTACAGCAATCCCCAAGGTCCGGGTTCATCTGCACCCCAGAGTGAGGAATCCACTTCGGGTTCTTCGTATTACGGAAGCTCGCTGGGCTCATCGCATATTTATTCGTCGCCTCAGTACTACACATGTCCTGGTGACGTCGCAGATGTCCATATCAACAATCCGATTCTTCCCATTCACTTGCACCAGTGCAGTGAAATGGGCCCCGGAATGCACAAAAGAATGGCCGCTAATGAAGAGTCTGCTCACCACATTCCGAGCGCGAGCCTCCCCGTTCTTCAAGACATTCCAGAAAATAATGAACGCATGTTGCAGCAGTACAGACCCAAGCAGCCGCTACCTCACCCCGAACTTCATCAAATTCCTGACGTGAATGTTATCCCCGGGGTAGCCCACATACCTGTCAAGCATCAGTTGGTCGGAGTGCAGCAGCGTCAACCTTTTCGCCATCCCCACATGATCCACCACTTCCATCCCCACCACCCAGTGATCCACCAATTAGATCCTAATCGATCTACACCTCAATCCATTAAAGGTTCACCTAGTCTTTCTTCGACTCAGCACAGCGGCGTTTCAGCCGTCGCAAAGTCAGATTCCCCGACAGGTTCTTGCCCTTCTAAAGTCCCTGGCAGGCAAGGACCGGCAACGTCGAGTCATGATTCCTCAATATGCGGTGCCGCCGTGAAAGGCGTCGCCTCGCCAGCTGTGACTTCCACAACCCCCGTCACTGCATCCACAAGTCCCTGTCAAATTAACGCAACGCCGTTGGAAAGTAATGAACTCATTCAGACGAGTGAAGCCTTGCAAACTATTGGCGGATCCGATTGTAGTTTTTTAAGTAAACTCGTAAGGTCTCCCGAGGCTCAGAGTCTTTCAAGTTCTCTCGAGCTTGACACCAGAAGAACGTCCGTTGAAAAGAGAAACCCAATTTTAAATTCAGCCGCGGGGTCTCCTCCGTTCCGACAGCGGATGGTCTTCGATGACGCAGACCTTCCATCACAAATTGTATGAAAGGAATTTCCATGTAAAATGTATGATATAATATAGAGACTGTAAATAATTGAGTCGTGTTTGAGGAATGTTACAAGGATGTCAGCTTTTTTTTAAAAAAATTAAAATAATAATTTTTACAATATAAATAAAAAAAATCAAACAAAATCGACGTGTTTTAGGAATACATAAATGTCTGTTTTTTCCATGAACAAGTTTAATATTAGTTTGCTTACAATATTTCTTTACAATCGTTTGTTTACAATGAAAATAGTCAAATAAAATTAATTTGAAGATGCTTCCATTTTCAATAATGTCAGAGACGAATCCAGTTTTGATAAGCGTAAATTCTGTTTGATATCATTTTTTAATCGTTTCATCGAGTTGTATCGGAATTATTATTTGTACAAAAGCACTTGACATGTAAATAGTTCGTAAATTTATTTCCATGATATTTCTAATTCATATTTTTATGTCAGTTAGTGTTTATTATCCTCACGCCAAACAAGTTGCAGTTTAAGTCTGTAAAAAATATATAGTTTAAATTAAAATTTGTAAAGCTGCTTCAGCGTATTAAGCTGAAAAGCTTCAGCGTATTAAGCTTAAAATGTATTTCATACATTTTAAAGGTAATAAGAAAAAGTTCAATATCCTCACCGTTTCAGTTCATTTTCAAGAATGAATAAAACAGAGAAGTCATGAAAACTTCTCCCACGAAAGCTATGGCTGTGATAATTACCCATTATATTGTGTAGTGGAGGTAACAGTGCTATTGTTAGTGCATCATTCATTGTTGATTGTTAATACAGAACAATAGCTTGCTGAGATCCACCTCCAAGTTGCCTCTATTGTGCCCAGTTTGATTATGAATCCCATACATGAATTATTCAAATCCTGCTGTAGCACAACGTGAAAAAGCGTAATTATTTTTACTCATTTATCAGATTGGTTGAATCGACAGGAATTTATCAATATTTTGTTCCTATAATTCATATCTTTAGCCAAATAATCGCAATTATTCTACGTTCATGTGGCTCATTATTCGTGACTCAATTTACTCTTTTAGTTCACCGAATCAATTATTATACTGAAATTAATTCCTGAATATTCTTTGATAATTTTTACTGTGTTAATTTCGAAATTACTTTTTTACTTAGATATGAATTACAGTTAATGATTCTGGCGCGTTTCATTGATGTGATATTTTCACGTGCTCCTTCCGCTCATTCTCCAATATTAT
The DNA here is from genome assembly GCF_000764305.2 of Hyalella azteca. Classification (NCBI taxonomy): domain Eukaryota; kingdom Metazoa; phylum Arthropoda; class Malacostraca; order Amphipoda; family Hyalellidae; genus Hyalella; species Hyalella azteca. The sequence goes on from NW_025941577.1 coordinate 161,397, forward strand.
AAAATTTTATAAAATAAATTAGTATATACAGCGTAATAGGTATAATAATTTGTATAAGTGATCCATTTATGCTCAAACGGGCGGACATAATTTTTATGCTTTTTTACAATTATTTATCGTTTATTTCTTCTCAATTCAAAAACGGAATAGTCTTTATGCAAGAAACAGACGCCAATGAATAGCTTGATTTTTCAGGCTCGAAAAAATAATTTCTTTTGATATTGCAAGGTTAGCAATTTCCTTATTTTTTTCTGATTTTGCATTCAAATAATCTTTTTTTTTGCTTTCAAAAAATGTTCGGACACACCCTTCCCAAAAGTAATTTATCCACAAACTAATTCACAAAAATCGTTCAGTAACTTGTTGAATATGTGTTATGTTTGAACTAGCACGTGTTGAACTGCCTTAGAAATTATTATGTAAAATGTATGTATTATATCTACCAGAGTTGGTTTTACGATAGCCCAGCCTGTTGTACATTTGTGCTTCTTTGTAGCATTTCTAGTCTATCAATATTATCTTACACCAATGAAAACGACTTTCATTTCCTCATACCTATGATAATTCAACCCAATGACGTGTTGTAGTTTGATCATTATTATCGAGCATCTACTGTAATGTGAAAATATTAATCGAGGTTCGTGTGTTGATCATTATCTTTTAAATTAAAATAGATACAGAACAAAAAATCGAGGAAATGAAGCAAGTGAAAAAGTTTTCGGTTTCCGGTGTGAAAAAGAATCTTAACTCATTTAAAAAAATGTTGCTACGGTATTATTTCTATTTTTTTCCTCAATTACTCATTCAATTTAACTGCTAACTCACACTCGTGAATATTCTACCTATTTCGTATTTATTCTTCCACTGCAGCACTTAGAAAATACAATCTATTTGGTCTAAATGAATCAATGGACACTTGACTGACTGAAACGATAGATACTTGTTATTCATGTTTAATAATACGCGACTACCGGCCTCATGCATTGTGCGATGTTCAATTAAGAACACACTCACAATATGAATTCCAGTGAATGTGTGAACTCTCCTGAACACACAACATGAATAACCCGTGAACACACAACATGAATAACTCGTGAACTCACAATTTAATAACCCGATGAACACACAACATGAATAACCCGTGAACACACAACATGAATACCCCGATGAACACACTCACAACACGAACTCCCATGAACACTCCCTTATCCCTTCTGAGAACATGAACAGCACTCACTGCCATCAATTCCAGATCCTCATTCCCCGGCATGAGTAATGAGCAAATAACGACCCGCCTTCAGTTCATCAACTCGGCCCAACCTCCACACGTGGTGTAAACAATGGAAAAAATACGTGGTGCAAACAATGGAAAACATGGACATTCTGAGAAACGTGTTTGGCTTCGCCGTACTCGCCGCCCTGTCGGAAATAGCAGACGAGTCAAAATAAAGCGATTATAATGCGCTAACACTCAAAGAAATTAGTGTGATTTGTATAAATAGCGATGTACGTTTGGCACTTGTATGGGTCACCACGACCTAGTTTGGTCCAACTAGAGGACTCATCAGAGCAGCGTGTAGAAATTGTGTCATCTTTTAGACAATATGATCCGTTAAATTCTTATAGTGAATTGATTGTCCAACGATGATTTTCGACGACGCCTTAACAAGGAGCGGCAATTGTCTCAATTAGTTAATTAACACATAATCTCACTTACTGTTCTACTGATCGTTTAAGGCCAAATTATTTTATTTGCCGTCTCAATTAATTACCTTATATAATCTTAATTAACTCAGCTGATCGTTTATGTTCAAAAAATTTGATTAAACGTCTCAATTAGTTAACTTATAATCTTAATTAACAAACAGCTTATCGCTCTTTTACCATATTATTCAATTATTTATATGTCAGCCTGCCAGCTAAACACCGATAATATGACTGATATTTTAATTCATTCATGTTCATGAATCTAAAAATTTATTGAGTTAATCCATTGATTAATGGCAATAATAAAATTTAATATGGTAGACAATTCATTGCAAACGGTCAATCATCATCCAGCCTTCGCGTATTCTAATACAATAAAATTATAGTACAAAATTACAATGCTTCAGAATTTATTATATACAAATTATAATGATATAGGATAAAAATTGTAACCTTACAGAAAGGAACTTTTTCTAAAAGCTAAAGCTAAGAACAGGAAGCTAAGACTACGAACTAGTGCTAGTTATAATAGAGCTGCTACAACTAGAAAAAATATAACTCAGTACTCACTGCAGTGAGTGACAGAGAGTGCATTTTCTCGTCGACGAAAACTTGAGGTCACGGACGGACAGACGGACAGACAGACAGACGGACGGACGGACATGGCGAGCACAATAGTGCATTTTTCCATAAATGAGAAAATGCGCTAAAAATGTGTCATATTGTCCAAATAGTGACTCACTTTCTTTCCCACCACACGAGCAGGGAAGAAACATATATAGCACTGACACACAGGGCCTAACTGCTGGGTCAAGTTCACCACAGAAGGCAAATAGTGTATCGTTACTCAGACAAAGAGTCGCTCATTTCTCTGAGTGTACGCTGACATCTCACATTCTTCAGCGGCCCAATTAATCCTGCGCTCGCTATTCATGCAGTTCGCTGCGGTCAGTTGCTTATGTAAAATTCTGAGGAAATTCATGAGGCTAAGAAAAAACTTCGGCCGCTCTCTGGAGGCAACACTCAGAGAAATGAGAGAGTTTGTCTAAATAGCGATACAAATTTTACCCTCAAATGGATAGTCCAAAGCCAGTTGGACCCGAAAAAATGTGTATCAGTGCTAAAGTGGAAAATGTGTGTCGAGATTTAGACAGCATGACCCATTCATTTTTCTGAGTGAATGTTGTGGCTCCCTATAAAGTTGCTTATCGATATTTAAGAATACGGAACTTAAAAGTCGTATTTTTAGGTTCCAATTTTCAGTACGGGATATAAAAAATTTTTATTTTAGTGTCTTATAGTAGCGAAAATTGCCTGAAAATTTATATTGACGATATGATTTTTCCTTAAACAAATGATTAATTTTGGATTTATTTGTTTGGAATAGTTGATGTAAATATAGCTCCATATATAAAACAGAGGGTCTCCTCCAGTGCTACGGCTGGCGAAGAACTTTTCCATTGGTACGAATAATTAATTTTTTTTTCTCCATTCCTGAAACTGATGAAGGCCTCTTTTCGGTTGGCCCATCCCAGGGATTCTTGTCCTGCATCGGGCGATGTTGTTCCTGCGGTCGTGATGTCGGCTGCCGGCCATCAGCGCCCTCATCTCCGCACGAGTCCGCGCTGCGGCGGCAATTAACAGAGGCGTCGTGATGATGGCCTTCCATATGTAGCCTTCTTATGGCCTTCCATATGTAGCCTTCTTATGGCCTTCCATATGAGGCCTCAACATGGCCTTCCATATGACTCCTCATAGCTTTTCATATGAGGCCTCAACATGGCCTTCCATATAGAGCCTCCTCATAGCTTTTCATATGAGGCCTCAACATGGCCTTCCATATGTAGCCTTCTTATGGCCTTCCATATGAGGCACCAGCATGGCCTTCCTTATGGAGCCTCCTAATGGCTTTTCATATGAGGCCTCCTCATGGCCTTCCATAAGTAGCCTTCTTATGGCCTTCCATATGTAGCCTTCTTATGGCCTTCCTTATGGAGCCTTCTTATGGCCTTCCATATGCGGCCTCAATATTTCATGTGAGGCCTCCTTATAGCTTGCCAAATAGAGCCTTCTCATGGCCTCCTCATGGCCTTCCATATGGAGCCGTCATGTGGAGTTTTTTATCATCTTTCGATTTTTCTTTTTTATCATCCATTTGTTTATATGGGAATTGCACTCAAAAAGAGATAAATATTTTAGATAAATATGTAATTTATTTTTAAACTATTTATGTATATTGTGCCATTAACGTCCGACCAAGGGAGCGCCGAGAAAAAAAATTTAATTTTGAAAAAAAAACATTGGTTTCTTTATCAACAAAGCTCAGTAACTACCGAGTCAGATTTTTGGCAGTCAAATTAAAATCAAAACACGACACCACTATACGACACGTCACCACAACACGACACGTCACCACGACACGACACGTCACCACAACACGACACGTCACCACACGACACGTCACCACGACACGTCACCACGACACGACACGTCACCACGACACGACACGTCACCACGACACGTCACCACGACACGACACGTCACCACGGCACGACACGTCACCACGACACAACACGTCACCACGACACGGTGCTTCACCACAACACGACACGTCACCATGACACGACACGTCACCACAACACGACACGTCACCACAACACGTCACCACGACACGGCGTAAGTTACCAGTCGTGCGCATCAGTCAGCCGAGAATTTCCTGCAACGAATTCTGAGATTCACACGCACGCGTCAGTAGGCCTGGGAACCTGAGAGCTGGCCTGCCCTGCGGCTATAATATTTGACCTTTTAAACCGCTACGCATGTTCGGACTTGTGCCCTTGTTCTTGCCCTACTCCCGGATTTTGCCCTATGCCCGAATTTTTGACCTTGTTTTTGCCCTGCACCCGGATTTCTGCTCTTATTTTGTCCCTACGAAGTCGAACTATTATAAAAGTCATGTGCAAATTCTCATAGCTGAAAAAATTACTCTAGATGAAAAAATTACCCATAAATGGAAAAAATACCCATACGTGACAAAATTATCCATAGGTGAGAAGATTACTCACCGATGAGAAAATTACCCGTAGGTGAGAAAATTACCCATAAATGAGAAAATTATCCATAGGGGAAAAAATTCTTCGTAGATGAGAAAATTACCCTAAGGTGAGAAAATAACCCACGAGGAATTTAACCATAGATGAGGAAATTACCCGTAGATGAGAAAATTACCCATAGATGAAGAAATTACCCGTAGATGAGAAAATTACCCGTAGATGAGAAAATTACCCAATAGATGAGAAAGTTACCCATAGATGAGAAAGGTTACCCATAAATGAGGAAGTAACCCATAGAAGAGAAAATTACCCATAGAAGAGAAAATTACCCGTAGCTAAGAGATTGCCACGAATTGGGCGCGGTGACAATCAATGATCAATCGGATTGTGGCAACAGCAACAGAGCTCGAGATGTCTTTGCAACACAACTTGAAATGATTGCCTGCTTCCTGTCATTTCTTTGCGCCTGGCAGTGACAGCAAAGGTTCCTGCAATCATGCACGGAGAGAAACGAGTGTGAATTTGTCCGAAAAGCGGCTATGCATTTATGACCACATCCAAACTCAAAAGTTGTATCAATTCTACTTCAGAGCCCTCATTTTTTCATTGGGTGAAAAAGTATGTTAATATTCGGACAATATGATCCATTTTTTCTTTGAGTGACTTAGACTTTGAATTTCAGTTCAGTTTTGCTTCGAATTTTTCAGTACAAGATTTCAGTTGCATTCTTGCGTCGTTCATCAAACATTGAAGAAACTATTACGATTTCTTGGTATGATGCAAAAATTTTATTACGAATTTTAAGTTAATAATACAGATTAATTGTTTTGAGATTAACAATTTTTTTATGTTTTTATCGCATTTTCTCATTTATGGAAATATGCACTATTGTGCTCGCCATGTCCGTCCGTCCGTCTGTCTGTCTGTCTGTCTGTCTGTCTGTCCGTCTGTCCGTCCGTGACTTCACGTTTTCGTCGACGAGAAAATGCGCTCTCTGTCACCCACTGCAGTGAGTACTGAGTTATATTTTTCAACCGTTTCCTCACTGGTGAATCCAGTTCAACGCTCGGAAAGTCGAATTTTCTGTAACACGTGATTTACATTCTTTGCATTATTAATGATTTTCCGACCGAGCTTAGATTTGTTTGCTCGTCTTGCATTAATAATGATATTTCTTACCAAACAGATATTTGATGAACTTTCGCGCCTTGATGATGAATTTCTACAAGCTTAAGTTCTGCTTTGACTAGTCCAAATGAAGGATATTGTATTCGCTTCTATTTTCACGACATCATTAATAATTTAAAGAGAATAAACCAAGATTTTTCGTACACCGCTTCTGCCACGCACTTAAATTTGTTATTAATCTGTATTTATTTTTTATTAATTTAGGTCTCACGAAGCCATTGATCCAATTTCCCGACGCAGTATTGGACAAATTTCCAATGATACCCGATGCAGTATTTTATACTCAGGAATATTATTGGATCATATTGTTCGAATTGTGCCGCACTTTGTTATCCACAGCACAAGCAGTGAGCGGACGCATCACAGATACGCCTTTTTGCCGGGCAATTCTGGGTCAGGATGACCCACACAAGAGCAAAAAGTACATCACAGTTGTTAATAAAAAACTGCGCCATTATTTGGACAAGGTCTCACTTATTTCATTGAGTGGAGGGAGTGTTCATGGGAACAGCGTGCTGGTCTCAGCACGACGCTGGGCAGCAGCACGGAGCGCCCCAAGGCCTCCACATGCGGCCTTCCAGCTTTTTTTTTGTATATTAAATTTTCCTCGTTTTTTTTTTTTTGTGTGGCTAAAATTTTCTGTTTTTTTTTCAGTTGGTGTTCATTTTCTGCCTTTATTTTTAATATTAGTGCAAAAATTCAGATGTTTTATGAATATTAAATTTTTTGTGCATTATTTTGTATATTTTTTGGATATTAAATTTTCCTTGTTTTTTTTTTGTGAGGCTAGAATTTCTGGATTTTTTTAGTTTGGTGTTCATTTTCTTGCTTTATTTTCAATATTATGGCCAAAAATTCTTAATTAATTATGTGTAATTTGAATGAGGTTTTGTATTCGTTATGACGGCCTTTTCTTTGTTTATTTATATCAACGTTACTTAATTATTTATTCTAGATAACCGGAATTTTACCACTTTAATTCTAGAATTTAGTTGTATTCCCTTTATTTACTAAACTACTCAATAAAAATTTCATTTATAACTTACATAAATTTTTTTACTTTTCATTTAATTACCTATTTAGAAAAATATATGTTATGACCGACGACCCCATAAATTAAATTTCGATAGTATAAGGGATTCAACATTAATCATTTACGGACTAAATGGTAAACATTTTACATTGTCATCATATTTTTACTGGTAAAATTTAAATTTATTCAGCGTTACAGAGGATTTTTGTAAAATTAACGAATGTTCGGTGATTTTATTTTGTTTTAAAAAATCAAATTAGGAAATTTGAAATTCGAGCAGCGGTGATTTTTAAGGCTTAGTTCCTAAGATATTTTTTGTATTTTTTAAGATAATTTTGTTCGAATTAGCGATCCTACGATGATTTAACCTAATCATTCACTTGCTTCATATCAAGTGTGTCATGATTTCCTTGGTATTTGAAATCGTAAATACATTTCAATTATATTTTCACGTTTCTAATGGCCATTTCTTTTCATATCTTCATACCTCTTCCTATATTCAAAAGGCGAATTTCAGCTATTGTCCCAACAGCTATAATTTTCAATATAGTACTAACCAGTAAAATACATGTTATCCATCACCACATTGATTATAACATATCTGCCTAAGGTATTCATGTCATGTATGTGCCTAATATATTCCTGGCATTCACGCCACATTCAGCTATCATTAACGTTATCATTACTCACATTGGCTGGGTCTGGTGAAGAGTAATTGACGCTGTTGGGACTAATCTTTTATATCACATTAGCCCATTAGTTAATGTGTTTAGTTGCTTAGGCTTGTGGTTCGTCGTTGGTGGTTTTGTTGACAATTATGTTAATTCTAGAAATTATTCTATGCTTCAATTATCTTTGCCTTTAGAGTTTTATTATATATGTCTTTAGACAGACAAAAATTCGGAAAAAATTATACTCGGGTGATATATTTAGAAATTTATTATATTTTAGGGTTTAAGCGTAGAAGTAAATGTTTTTTGTTGTGGTAAACACATTCGCTTGGTGTGAGACGTGCGCTTATCCAGGCTCCGTGGCCGCGCGTGCTCTGAGATTTGGGGGGGTGGAGGGGGAGAAATGGGA
>NW_025941577.1:169665-209171 GCF_000764305.2 Hyalella azteca
TGGCATGACATGTGGCAGTCGTGGCATGACATGTGGCAGTCGTGGCATGACATGTGGCAGTCGTGGCATGACATGACCGTGACTGCGCGCCAACACTCTTTTTTTCCTTCCCTTTTAATCCAAGTTTTTTTTTCTGTAGGCGCCAGCGCAGGAATGTTTCTGCAAGTCTGCGCCTGCGTTCTTAGCAATATTTTTTTAATTGTATGCTTTTTTTCGATTTCGCAAAATTATAACTGTGAGACGAACAGCTTATTTACATCTATGTTTATGTACAATAATTTAATTATTTCCAATTAAGAACCAGGTCAAAATTCTACCCGGTATATTTGCGCTGATTGAAACAAATTCAATACTAAACTTACAATAAATTAATTGATTGGTGGTAGAAAAACAATTGTACGCTTGGGTACGTTATGGTTCGTCCGCACAATTCCCTCCTGTCTACCGTCCAAACAAGTCCCCCTGTCTACCGTCCATACAAGTTCCCCGTCTCCCGTCTACACAAGTCCCATTGTCTACCGTCCACACAAGTCCCCCTGTCTACCGTCCACCCAAGTCCCCTTGTCTACCGTCCAAACAAGTCCCCCTGTCTACCGTCCAAACAAGTCCCCCTGTCTACCGTCCATACAAGTTCCCCCGTCTCCCGTCTACACAAGTCCCATTGTCTACCGTCCACACAAGTCCGCCTTTCTACCGTCCACACAAGTCCGCCTTTCTACCGTCCACTCAAGTCCTCCCCGTCCACACAAGTCCTCCCCGTCCACACAGGTCCTCCCTGTCCACACAAGTCCTCCCCGTCCACACAAGTCCTCCCCGTCCACACAGGTCCTCCNAAGTCCCCCCCGTCCCCACAAGTCCCCACAATTCGCCCGTCAAGTGTCACTGCTGTCGAAGGCTCAAGTCTTCGCATCGTTCAGCCGCCGTCACGATTTTGTCATAAAAATTTTACGAGCAGAATAAGCAATGAGACCCAACGAAGAATTATTTATGTTCGCATCGCTAAATATCATTCAAGCTTCGGCAGGTTACAGGTACAAACAAATACCGAGTTATACTTCGTTATTTATAAAAACTTTGCTACTTTAAAGAAATTAATTGGTTGTCATAAACAAGATAAAATTGTGCGCGTATTTCTCCCACATTTTTTGTTTTACCTTTATTTTTTAGTTTAGTCACTATTAGTTTTGAAGCTGAAGTGCAACTTTACGAACAAATTATCTTATTTTTTATTAATGAACTAATGAATTGTTAGTTACCGATTCTATGCAGTTGTGTGAAGTTTCGCAACTTCAATTTTTTATTATATTTTTTTTAATTAAACAATTATCATATTTTTATTTTCTTAAATCAACTTCATAAGGTTTCAGAATTTTTCGAGTTCATCTCAGGCGCCATATGTGCATTTTTGCCATCTTCACAAGAAAATACCAAGATTTTCCAATTAAATATTCAGTAGTATTTTACTTGTGACATATTCAAAAATTAAAAAGCATAATTTAATTCATATACATATTGAATAATATTAGATTATTTGACTTCATTATTATTATCATTCAAATATTGTACAGGTTAAATATTCAGCATTTAGAAAGCGTAATACAATTCAATTCCATAGCGAAATATTTGCCATTTCCACAATGATATATACACAAATTTTTTACTGAGAAATTTACAGTAATTTCAGAGCAAGATAAGCAGCTTTCACAGTGAATTTAACGCCATTTACATTGTTAAATGTATACATTACTTCCAGAGCTATATATACAACATTTAAATAGTAAGATACAGATACAATATTTTCATTAAAGAAATCTACAAAATTTAAAAATTCATCATTTCACCCCCAATATATCCAGTTAACAACATTGGTTTATTCTCAGCAATAAATATCGTTGACGATTTCAACGTCTCGGTGGCATGTAAGTAGCGATCCTATTATGCCCTCACTCAGTGAAATGAGTGAGATTTTGTCCAAATATAGAAGCATTTTTTGCACTATGTATTATATCCCCACCGAGTTTGGCACAGAATTAGGACGTATCCGAAATACGTGCGGTAAATGTGTACGTGCACGGTAAATGGTTTAAAATTGTATTTTGAACCATTTTCATTTCGGCTTGTTTATTTCAAGAAATAAGAGATTTTTTAGAAATATTTTTTTAAGATTTTCCTCTGTAGTTTGGCTTTAAATGGAAATTAATATTTTTGGGATAGTTTCGTTTAGTTTTCGTATTTAACTAACACGTACAAAGTTAGTATATTAATAAGATGTTGTCACAACAGCCTTTTCAGCCTGATGGACGTAAGTATAATTCCATTAAAATATCCGACTTGGAATATTGGCGGTCTATTCTGAACAAAAACATGATAATATAATTATAACAATAATTATTATAGCATGTATGATTACACTCGTTTCTAATATACTTAATTGTGAAATAATACAGCTCCTAAAAAGCTAAATAAACAGCTACGTCAATCTTACACGTTATATCTACATTGACCTACAATTATATGCTCGGGAGGTGTCTGAAGCATCCCCCACTTGAAAGTTGCTATCGATTAGGTCACTTAAAGGTAATTTAGTCGCACTTCAGCGTAATTTCTACGTCAATGCTACTGAGCTTTCGATAACAGCGTCTTGATTGCCGGGTTTGAAGTGTCGTGACTAAAAAATCTCGCATGCATTCAGTGATAACATATCAGGAAATTATAGATGAGGATTATCTTAAGCTATAATTATTTCATTATAGTTGAGAGCTTTGATTGTAGTTGAAGATCATGTTTGAGTTTAAGTGGAATAAATATTGATATGATAATTATATATTGTTATGTAGGTGGGCCGAACGGCAGCTCTCTACTTGTGTACGATGATCAACTAGAATAACATAGATTATTGAAATATATAAATTATTGGAACATGTGTAGACGTAGATTGAATTGAGTAGACGTTCTCATTACCGCATTTAATGTTCTTAATGAGGAGCCAGAGAAATAGGAATAAAATTATACAATCTCAGAGTAGGTTTAAATAATACACGAAGAACGGAAATAACGGAAATCTAATTACAAAGAAGCACCAATTGTTAAGATGCATGTAAGGTAGAAAAGGTTAAACTGGTAGATTTCATGAAATATAGACGGCATATTAGGAAGCAAGCAAAGTAGATGAGGGTAGAGAAGGCGGAAGAAAGGAAGGGTGCGTAAGGTACTGATGTCTTATATTAGGCAGCAAGCTAGGTAGATGAGGCAGTAGAGATGACGGTAGAGATTGTAGAAGGGGCGGTAGAGATGTCATAGTAGGCAGCAAGCAAGGTAGATGAGGGTAGAAGGGGAGGTAGACAGGCCAGGTAGACACTGTCTGGTTCTCACGCATGGAGGCCGCCAATAAAACATATGATTTGCCAGTCGCGGTTGGCCGGAAGACATGTTATATATTACAAAATATTATAGCCGGTTTATCGGTGGCCAATCAGTGCCTGAAAGTCACTGTCCTTGAACTCAAGGTGAATTTCAACTTCAAATATCGAAGTTTGATTTTAATGAAGTAAAATAAATGCGTTCGTGAAAGCTGGCTACGTTTCGGAAAATCATTTATTATATAATAATATGTATCACGTTTAATATTCAAATTATTTATTTGTAGAGGCGGTTGCACTGCTATAATATTAGTTGAATTAATATGACAAGAACTTTTTATAAATACTAGAAATGATTATTTTATTATTAACAAAAATTATTATCGATTGATTATTAATATAAGTTAATATAATTATGGCCAACGCCATCGAAAACGTCTAAACGATCGGAATTGATTGTTTAAAAAAAAATTTATGCCACATCGTATTGTTCAAAACTTTACACACACTTTTTACGAAATCATGAGAAGAGAGTTGACATAGAACTTTTACGCTCTTTTACCGTACTAAACAGGGCCAGAAAGACTCACGAAAAGGCCAAAAAATTCAACAATATTTGGACAACGTTTCACTCATTTCTTTGAGTGTAGGAAGTTTGGTAAAGCCACGGGATCAAGCCTAGGGATCAAGAAGCAGCGTTTAAAAAGAGAACAACAGCTGTCATGGGGCCATGTGTAGCTGTAATTGCCGTGTTTCACCTCAAAGTGCGTGTCCCGAAACTGTCGTACATTTCCTCCACTGAACCGTGCCATTATTGGACCTTCTACACCACCTCGAATTGTCTCTAAATACAGAGACAAATGCTTGTAATGATCCGGCACTGATGACCTCTTGTACAGTCGGATATACAGGGCCATAATACATGCGTTAATCGTTATCTTCGGTTATAAAGGGCCATAACACATGGGTTAATCGTTATATTCGATTATAAAGGGCCATTACACATGTGTTATGGTTTTCTTCGATCGTATTTTCTGATGTCACCAAGAAATCTATATAGTATATATACATAAGTGTTAATCACAGTTCTCGATCGTAATTTCCAATTAATCAATTCACTTTTTAGTTTCAAACCTGAAATTTTCAAAAACTCTGTTTCATACCTACATGCAAATTAATATTAAGACAGTTGGTCCCTAGGAAATGAAATTTTTGTTTATAACAAAAAGTAACAACTTCAGTGTTGATCAGAGACATTCTACCTGAAGTTTCCTACTTTCATAACGGTGAATCGAATGTTTAAATTCACAATTAAATCTTTTAGAACATTGTTGTTAGAATAATAGATGTTCTTTTGATTCGAATGAAACTAATTTTGTAGGTGCGCAAGTCTCGTACAAGTTCATAGTAAGAGTAAGTTCACATGTAAGATCCCTGTAAGCTCACAGTAAGTTCACAATAAGTTCACATGTAAGATCCCTGTAAGTTCACAGTAAGTAGCAGCAGCATTTCTAACCACCGGCTTCGCCAACCGCCAGGCAATCAGAACATCCTCTCTCTGCCCACAGTTTATGTTCCAATAACTTCAAGATACGTCAAAGTATCTACGAATCTCGACAACATAACATATTTGAAGATATATCTTCAACAATATTTGAAGATATAAAATATTATAGGGAATACATCAAGTGTCATGTATAATCGTTATTATTTATGTACAATATAAAAATAGCATGTATAATCTGCAATAATAGAAGGTATAAGGTATTTCAGGAAATAGATAGAGTGTCTTGTGTTAATATTTGTTGCTACAATACATCTAGTGTTTTGTAAAATCTTAATTACTTATGTATTTAAACCATGCAAGGTAAAGTTGAAATTTGAATACAAATTAAATTCAACCAAAAAGTCGCCATATCAATCAGTTTTTGTACAGTAGAAATGAAACACATTGTACCTGAATTCTAGAATTTTCGAACTAACTACAGAGGTGGACTCTGTAACGTTTTCTATAAAAACATGGTGACCTTATGTGGAATTTCCTTTACTTTTCAATTTCTTCTTAAATTGCGACTTGATCTATCAAGTAAGACTAATAATTATTATTAAGTATATCATTGTATATTTTTAGTTAGTTGTATTGACAGCCTTTTGACTGCATGTTTCCGATTTCTCGTTTGTTTTGTGATGATGTTTTTTTAGCACAACTACTAGCCAACAGATTTTTTTCTAACTAAACGCACATTGATATGACATAACAAACACAAACTAATGACAAACGCACTAATTTTCATAATTTTGAATTCCTCATCATATCATAACAATATTCTACATTGCATGTATATTCATAGTGTGCGAATTGCAGCCAGCAACTCCTGCCACCCACGCCGCTCAGGCCTTCCCAGCGACGTGCAGGAATTTCATGAAGCAATCAACGGCGAATTATGGACGAACGATCGTCGGTATATGTGTGGCCATCGATAATACTCCCTTAATTTTATATGAGGATGCTTCAGGTGACGCCAAGCTTACATTGATGGCTGGAGGAGGCGCCATAAAATGTCAGAAGCTGTCGCATTACCGCGGCTCATCTTGAATGCCTTGAATAATGTCCAGTGAAGCTGACCTGTACCATCAGTAAGTCAGGAAATTGGCCAGTCAAGTAAGGATATTGGTCAGTCAAGTCAGGAAATTGGCCAGTCAAGTCTATAAATTGGCCGGTCAAGTCAGGAAATTGACAAGCCAAGTCTAGAAATTGGCCCGTCAAGTCAGGAAATTGGCCAGTCAAGTCTAGAAATTGGCCAGTTGAATCTGGAAATTGGCTAATCAAGTCAGGAAATTTTACAGTCAAGTCAGGAAATTTGACAGTCAAGTTTGGAAATTGGTCAACTTAATCAGTAATTCATGAACTTGGCCAGTCAGACCAGTAAGTCTGAAATCGGGCTGTTAAATCAATAAAATATGAAATATTATTGACCAAACCGATCAGTAAGACAGAAATCTGGAATGTTGAATCAGTAAGTCCGAAAACGGGTCCGTCAAATCAGTTAGTAAAAAAGTTTACTAATCAAATCAGTAAGTCATAAAACTGGCGAGTCAGGTCGTGGCATAACAAGTAGTCATTGTGGCATGCGACGGCCACGTGACATTAAATAGTGGGCAGTTGTGGCATAGCAAGCGGCCGTTGTGGCATGGAATGTGGCTGTCGTGGCTTGGAATGTGGCAGATTGTTTAAACGATAAAACGGTAATTCTTTCGATGTGTGAAGACATTTTTAGCGATGAAAAATGTTCTATATAATTTTTATTATTGTTTCTTCTGCGAGAAAATTGTATTGAATGATAAAAAAAGCTAACAAATTTTTATCCTTATTTAGAATATTTATTCTGAGCCGTTGCAAAAAAAAATTCAATTAAAATTTTAAAAAATTAAAACATTATTTTTACCATATTTCCAAAAATGTCCTAATGTTAGCGCAATCTAAAGCCTAATAATGCAAAATTTAATAGACATTAAATAATTGTTACTACAATCTAATGCCTAGTATAAGAATAAATTCTTGTGTAGCCGAGGCTTGGCTCAAGAGGTCGTGACGAGTGACAGGTTCTCTGTGGGTCACTGGCAGTGCCGGCAGCCGGCGCTGCCGCGGCGCTAACCTGCCAACCTCGTCTCATGACCTGTGTAAGTAATGGCATGTGCGAAATATGTTGTTATTAGATTTGTTTAGATGGGGAAAAGGTTATCATGATTTATTCAGATGACAAAAATGTTTTTATTAGATTTAGTCAGACGAAAAAAAAAAATTATAATGAGATTTCGTCAGAGGGCGAAAATGTTATTAATATATGTAGTCAGATGGTAAAAAATTTCATTATTTAATTTAGTCAGATGGCAAAAATTTCATATATTATTATATTTAGTCAGATGGTAAAAATTTTATTTGAATATTGAGTCCGATGGAACAAATGTTAGTATTAGATTTAATTAGATCGTTATATTTAGTCAAAGGAAAAATTTATATCCATAGAGTTATTTTTTTTATTAAAAAAATGTCCAAAGATTCTAAACTTTTTATATTGAACAAATTTTATTGTTCGAAGTCAGATGAAACAAATATTAGTATTAGAAGTCAGTTGAAAAAAAATCATTATTATAGAGCAGATGGAAACAAATATTAGCATTTAAGGTCAAACGAAAACAAATTTCATTATTAGAAGTCAAAATGATATGGATCTTAGTTTCTGAAGCTTGAAATTTGCAATACGGAAGGACTGAATCATTTGCGACTGTGATGCACTGATATTAAATTTGACGTTGTTTCGATACTAATTTAGAATTTCGATACTAATTTAGAGAATTATTTGGCTTCGATATCTGAATAGAATTATTTAGCTTCGATATCTGAATATAATTATTTGGTTTTGATATCTGAATATCATTATTTGGCTTCGATATCTGAATAAAATTATTTCATTTTGGCATCCGAATAATTATTTGGTTGCTATATCTCAATAGAATTATTAGGTTTGATATCTGAATAGAATTTTTTATTTGAGTATCTGACTATAATTTCTTGATTTCAGTATTACTAAATAAAATCTTTTGGCTAGATGTCTGAATAGAATTTTTTGATTTCGGTATCTGAATAGAATGTAAGCAACATTCACCTCGGTAGGTCAGGTGGCTACAGCTGGGTCAACCTCTACGCAACCTCTAATATATTTCCCAGCTTCAAATTAAGAAAATTTCTTAATATCTCATGGCCTGAAGTTAAATTTTTTAGCAAAAATTTCACTTTCTAATGCCGTTTATTAATCCATCACAACGTATAATGCTGTTTCTATTGCATTAAACTTCTGAATGCATTAAACCCTTCCATGATCATCTCGGTTGCCTCCATAAACATAGTTGGTTGTGAGATTATTCTAATTTTGTTTAAAATATACTATATATAATATAGTACATTTTATATAAATAATAATATACTATACATAAAATATACAATACTACTATATATAAAATATTTTTAATATAATGTCACATTCTCCAAAAACATGCAACACACAAACATCGAAATAAACATCTTAAGTTATGACAAAAAATACCCGTTGCTTTTAATCCAAACAAAGGTAACCGCGCGTCTGTTTATGTGACAGCTCCAGTCACAAATATATAAGAACAAAGGGGCACCGTTATATTTTTAAGAGTTAGCCATATATACGACAGAATATATCATGTCTGCTATCATTACTTTTAGAAAGTTGAAACAAAAGTATCGTGAAAGTATCGTCATGAGTATCGTCATGAGTATCTACTGCATCGCTGAGTGTAAATAACATCATGGTCGTGCATCGTCGTCCTTATCGCCGATCTTGGACGTTTTCTCTTCTCTGGCCACCGATAATAAATCAGTCATCGTGCAATGATGGTGCACGCACAAAAATTAATAGGTCATATTGTCCAAATAGTGACACACTTTCTTACAAACAGCACAAGCAGTGAGAGGATGTATTACTGATACGCTCTTTCGCCGGGCCACGATGACCTACAGAATTCAATATGTACATCGCTGTTTGGACAAAGACTCAGCCATTTCTCTGAGTATACGTTGCTATCTCAAAAGCAAACCTTGGTGAGACACTCAACGATTTATAATGTATATATGATACACTCAATGATTTAAATTGTATATATCATACACTCAATGATTTATATTGAATATATGATACACTCAATGATTTATATTATATATATGAGGCACTCAATGTTTTATATTATACATACAAGACACTCAATGATTTATATTATATATATGATACACTCAATGATTTATATTTCTTCACATCCAAAACTCGTGACCCTCGATGGGGCGGATCCAACTTTCACGGTCCCGTTTTGAGCTGCCGGCCTCTGGCGCTCATTTCGTCCACCATCACTCAGGGAAATGCGTGAAGATTTGTCCAAATAGCGATTCACTTTTTCGTATTAGTTCTTCTTCCGCTCTCTGCTCGTGCTGTGAATGAAAACATTTTACTATTTGGACAATTTGGTACGTTTATCTTCCTCAGTATTGTAGCTCCAAATAAGCGTTTGGGTTAAAATTATTAACAATTTTACTTTTTCGTCATGCTTGCGAATTTGTCCAAGTAGCGATTGTCCACCATCACTCAGAGAAACAAGTGAAAATTTGTCCAAACAGCGATTTATTTTTTGTTCTTGTACAGATCATCCTGACGCAGTGTAGTCGGGCACAAACAAACCTCCCCCCCCCCCCCGTGCTCGTGCTGCAGGTGAAAAAGTGGGTCACCATTTGTACAATTTCACCAATTTCTTTTCCTGAAGATAAACGCTCAAAATGAGTACTTGAGTTTTCTATTCAATTCAATTTTTAGGATTATTCAATTTTGCTCGAAATTTTTGGGTAGCAATTTATTTCTTAGGTTGAATTACTTATCGCAAATTTACAGTACGATTTTGGTTAAAAAAACACAATCTGCATACTGGGCGAAAATGTTTCAGATTTTATAATCTGTATCGATTTAATTTTATTATTATTATAATAATTATTATTATTATCATCATTATTCTTATTTTTATTATTAAAATCAAGCTCTGAAACACTTAAATATTTATTACCCGTCCAAAGCTTTACTGAAGATTGAGTGCAGTCAGGAAGTCACAATTTCGATGTCAATTGCAGGAGGCCATTTTGGCGCTACTGCCTGCGCTGGAGAACAGGTTTACAGAGCAGCGGAGATGACTTACTTCACTGGCAGCTGCAACACGCGGGGGCCAGCTACTGCTGCAAATTTATTTGTAGTATTTATGCAATAATTTTATGCATTAATTGTGTAAATAATTTGTACAATAATTTATTGTAGTTTCAATTTAAGTTTAGCGTCGACAAGCGCGGTCGACAGCTGAGTCGTATGTTTCTAATAAATTTATTGTGTTATTTGTAAAATGCTTTTAAAAAATAAAATACTGGATAATTATTGATGTAATTGAAACAATAACTTATTGATAAAATTTTAAAACAAGAATTTATTGACTTAATTCATTGGCCATTTAAAAATTTCGACGATGGAAGGATTAGTGTCATAAAGAAAGATGAAATAATTTGTACATATTTATTTAATTGATGGTCTAGCTAATTGCAGGCCCAATGTGCATACAGTAGCTAATTACCGCAAAAACATAGCTATCGAAAAAAAACTATCTTTTTCTTTTCATCCTTCAAGCAATCTGTTCCTAATCTTTCAGCCTTCTTTCAAGCGTAGTTGTCAAAATATCGTCCTACAGATGAATGGAAAATGTAAATCTTTCTTTTCTAAAAGTGAAACTCAAAACTGTAGTACCGTGAAAATTCATACTTCTTTTCTGCGCTAACTTGATGTGATTCATCAAAAATTCAGCGTTTAATGCAACACATTCGGTGTGAGTGTGAAATTCAGCTCCGCTCCAAGTACGCGTTGCAGGAAATAAATCTAGAAAGGCAATGAAGCGCCAGTTTCGCGTGCGCTTTGGTCGTTACTCAAAATATAACTCGCCGCTTAAAAGGCAAAACCTGCGTTTCGCATCACTGGTCTTTTCGCCGTTTTTGTGCATCTGCGTTCAGAGCTCTGTGAACGCCGCTGAATGCGTGTCCTGAGCGTTCAGCGCTCTGATGCAGTATTATTATTAGTAACAGCATTAGTTTTATAAACAAAATAGCGGCATTCGTGAAATAGAAAACACTACCCCATTGTTTAGTACCTAACGGTAACCATGCTAACTAGTTATTTACATGTCATTTCAATAGTGGCAGGTAATGGTAGCTCTTGTTACCAGGCAGTTGAGATTTAAAAGATCATTGGCGTAGGTTAGTCTATACAGTGTATAAATTTATCTACAAAATCAACATTGTCATTCATTTATCCAGTATGTAAACTAACCCGCGGTTAAAAGTATAAAGTCAAATTCTTTCTGGTTATACAATATCTCTGACGACATTTTTTAAATCAATGCATCCTTTGTCCATTCAGAATCACCCTGAATGAAATTAAAAGTAATAAAATAATTAATGATGCATGTTACTTTTTATTAATTTCCTAATGCAATTCAGCTCACTAAAAATATGTGATTAAGTCGTCTTAATTATTTTAGTCAGGTCCCGTGACAATCATAATCAGGATCCTTTATAGTTTTCAAGAGTGCATAACTATTTGGACTAGGTCTCGCTCTTTTATTTGAGTGTAAGGTAAGTTCACTCAGTGGAATATAAAACGATCTCAATTAGCACATCAATTTTACTTTGCAATTGATTTAAAATCCATGTATTAAATGGAAATGGGATATACAAAGAGCAGTTCAGATTAAGAAAAAGCTCTCAAAATTACTTGCCCGTGAATGATTCCAACTTTTTTGAAAAATTATCACAATTCGAAAATGTCATACGTCTAAAAAGTTCTTATATTCGTGAATTTCGCCGAATGCTTATATGAACAAAATGGCAAATTTTATTGCTAATTGAGACTTATCAATGACTATAGACGATTAACAATGACTATCATAGATGTTTTAATTTTATAGATAGTCTTAAGGATGGTTTACTTATAGATTTTAGAATTTTCATAGATAGATGGTTTACTTGTTGCCGAGGACGTTGACGATGATTTGATTTAAATGATCACGTATCACACAAAAGATCGTTATTTATTGTACGTTGAAGTTACCAAAAGCAGGTGTGCCTGTATAATGTCAACTCATCGTGTACTGATAAATCAGTTGAGTATTACAACTTATAATTATATTACAAAGCACTCAAGTTATAAATAATGATATTGAAATTTGAGTTCGTGAATCACGTTCTTTAGGTTATATAATGTAAAAAATATAACTCAGTACTCACTACAGTAACATGTAATAATGCTTAAAAGGCGCTCAACTAATCCTATAATTTACGATGAACTTAAGTTTTACCAGTAGTGCGGCGTAGCTTCTCTATAATTTACACAGTGATCACAAATTGAACGTAAGCCATTCATGTTGATTGGCTGACATGCTTTGAAAACCTGACATTTATTTGTTAAGAGATGTGAGATTTCACAATGAAGTGCTAAAATAATACTAAATTAATAACTTGATAAGATATTAATGAATTAATTACTTTATAAGATAAGATCATTTTCGAAATTGAATTCGAAATTTGTAGATTCGTTTTTTTTTGTCAGTGAAATTTGGTCTTATAATTGAAATTGTTCGCTATAATGATCAAGTTTAAATTTTCCTGAACTTTTCACAGGTATTTAGTTAATGTCAGATTTACTTAATCAGATCAGATTATTGCTACATAATGATTTCCGGGAAAGGAGTTGATTATCTTATTTTGTCATTAATTATTGCTTTTCGCAAAAATGTTTTTATAGAAATTTTTCTGCGCTTGAGCCCGTATTTTTTTCAGTTAGATAGAATTTATGAACTTTGATTTTGATTCAAATTTTCATTAATTGTGAAAGAGATTGTAAATAAATTTAATCTTTTTTTAATCGATTTCTGGCTTAAAATTACTGTTGAAAAATAAAAAAAAATCATTTCATTTAGTCGGCAAGATAGAAATAAATATTTTCTTTTTTTGCGACCTTTTATTAACCATGTCTGTTAATTTCTTCTTTTTTATTATTTTTTAACTTATTTAATACTAGATGATGAATAACATTCATGTTATGTTTCCCAATTTCTACTTCTGCAGGCGTATTGCTTTTTTTTATATTATATAATCTAAGGAACGGGATTCACGAACTCAAATTTCGATATCATTATTTATAAAAACAGTATTGAATTAGCTATCGAAAAACATCTCCCATAATATATCAATAATTTTTTGGGTGAGTTATATTTTATTTCTAGATATTATTTTTCACAATAACGTGATCCACGAGTTCAACTTTTAATATCTTTCTTTACAAAACAGTATTTTCTTAAAGTACTTTCACGAGTTTCCTTGCTTAACAAAAATGTTTACTTTTGAGACGTTCTTACTTCATTGGTCGAGACGCTCGGTACCGGGGCGTTCATTACCTAGGACTTGAAAAATATTTCATCAGAATTTTGGAAGCCTGACTTTTGGCCATTCGTTGGCCGCTGATAAACCTGCCTAAATTTTCACCCATTAATGCGAGTGTTGGCCGAGGCTGGCTGAACACGCGATGTCGGGATAATTTTCTTCATATATGGCCATGCTCGGGAAAGAAATGCTTGACGTAAAATGTTTGAGCAAGACTGCGTCGTGAGGCGGGAACGCTACAGACGCTCGTAACTTTCGGGGAGAATCTAAACTCTGAAACGCACAGGCAAATCTGTAATTTTTCAATAAATAAACGAAACGTAAATGATGAACACTGGTCATTATTGACACCGTGAAACAGGTTTCAGATCAAGCCGTTTCAATTCAGCCTTGAATCCTGAATTCATTGCCCAAGTTCATGGCAAGAGAATTTCTCACGGCACTGAACCCACGATTTCTAACGCATTTCCAGTCTCCGTACGTCTCTGTACGTCTTCGTACGTCTCCGTACGTCTTCGTACGTCTCCGTACGTCTTCGTACGAAGACGTACAAAGTATGCCTCGGTAAAGACGCACTCAGAGAAATTAATGATAACTATTATATCCAAGTATTGACACACTTTCTTATTATACACAGCTTGGGCAGAGAACAAACGTTTTACTGACGCATTCTTTTTCCGGGCCAAATTGTTTTTGGGATGATCCACACAAGGGAAAAAGGTGCATCGTTATTTGGACAAAGTCCCACTAATTTCTCTGAGTGATGCATAACGTGGGTTCAGTGACACATGGGCTGAAGGAGCGTCAGCTTATAAGGCTTCAAGGGAGGAACCTTAGGCGCACCCTTACTAAGGGTTCCAAACAAACCATAGCTCCTTGCAAGGCCCACATAATGGCCGTTATAACCCTTGATGATCTTGCAATAATAACCATCCGTACTGTATGTCTTCGTAACACGCATGGAAATAAGTGGAACTTTGTCCAAGTGCCGAAGCAGTTTTTGTGATCATTACCCAGTTTGATACGGCTGTGGGGCGTATCAGTGCTACGTTCGCTATTGACCTACTCGTGCTGTGGGTACGAAAGTGTGTCACAATTTGGTCAATTTAAGCCATTTATTTCTCTGAGTGAAGGGCACCAGTACACTCCAAGAATGTAATGCATCATCGCTTGTTTTCTCTGCAATGGAAGCTGCGGGTCAACGTTGTACACTTGGTAAAATGTATGGGTCATGTTATCAAAATAATGACACGCACTTTTAGCACGTAGTCCTGATACGCCAAGTTAAGCCAAGCTTAACTGGGTCAGGAAGACTCAGACAAGTATAATACGTGCATCACTATTTGAACAAATTTCCACCCATTTGAGTGAGTGAGTGTATTTTTTTTTTACATTTGAGAATAGCTTTGCGTCTAAATGATTTAGACATTTTTGGGAAATTATCAAAATTCATACGTGTCATACGTCTAAAAAATTGTTTAAAAAAATTTCTTTTAATTAAAAAAATTAAAAGACGGTGCTATGTGAACCTCATGACTCATTTCTTGGGAAAATCAGGAATTAAGCTGAATAGTTTTCGCTTAATTGATTAAACATAGATGTGCCTCATTAAATATAATAATATTTATATTCAGAGAATAATTATTAACCTCATTATTATGTTCATTTAGGAGTTCATATCATGTTCATAATAACATGAAGTGGATAATGACATTAATAACTCGTCAAAGCTATGATTGAAATGTATTTTAAAACAAAAATAAAATTTTATTACAGTCTTAAAATTATAATAACATACGGACGTTGAAATATATTTTTTATTGTATTTTAATTCGTTAAGCATTCTATAGTTTGCGCTTCACCAGGCGCTGATTTATGCTAGTGTCATTATTATATCATTTTACAGTGAATCTTTTGTAGTACTAACAAAAATGACTCATTATCATTCCCAGTATTGAAAAAAGTGCCTCATTATCATTTCCAATTTGAGAGAAGAGCTTCATTATCATTCATAATTGATACATAATGGATAAAAGGTTTTTTCCATTAGAATTATTTGTAAAGAGTTAGCATTTAATTCAACCCAACAACAAAATAAAAATCCCAACTTCAAATTCAAAGGTTCAGGTAATCTCTCATTTTCACGCTACTAATTCTACGTGAACAGCAACTAAAATCAGCAATAAAAGCAAAGGTTATACTAAGATTTGCTTGGCTTGCCCTCGTCAGATAAAACTAAAAAGAGTTTCTAAGCCTGGCGATAACATTTGAACAAACTGCAATGCTGTCATAGGTCATACAGGCGTCACTCAAAGAAATGAGAGACGCTTTGTCCAAATAACGATGTCTGAGTCATCCTGACCTACTTTAGCCGGCCAAAAAGGAATACCAGCGCTATGTCTGCTATGTGGTCGTGTTATGAGTAAGGAAGCGTGTCATTTTTTTGACAATTTGACCCACAAATTTTCGTGTGTGCATGGTTAGCTTTGGATGGGGGTCACTGCACACGCAGGAAGGGTCTAGCCCTCAGATGGGAAGGGTTTAACCCCCTTAGAGGGGTCAAGGAGCAAGGCCGAGCCCCGGTGAGGGTTGAGTGAGATGGGGAAATGATGAACACACAAGCGCCTTGCCAAACAAATGAATGGTTTACACAGCCCCTGTGTTGTGTGGGAAATTATACTTGTATCTTAAAACGAGATAAAAGGCAATCGTTTTTTTTGCATACTTTTGCTTGATTCTACAGTAATGAGATAATGATCAGCCCTTTTGTTTGTATACATTTGTATTATATACATGGCAAAAATTTATGAAATAACTGCATGTGTATCATTATTGTTAATTTAACATTATGACTGCACAACGCGATCTTTATACACTTTTTTTTTATATTGCAGTTATATTCATAACTATTTTATAAATAAGAAAACATAGTTACTAGAAAATGTTGCATGAAAATCCTGTAACTCTATGTTTAATGGATGTATAGATTATGGAAAGTCAAAATAATATAATTTCTAGCAGTTACGAATACTGCATGTTCAGCCGTCACTCATATCGTCATATCGCCATATCGTCATATCGTCATATCGTCATATCGTCATATCGTCATATCGTCATATCGTCATATCGTCATATCGTCATATCGTCATATCGTCATATCGTCATAGCGTCATATCGTCATATCGTCATATCGTCATATCGTCATATCGTCATATCGTTAGACTCACACAAACAATGGCTGGTCATAGAAGGTCAGCCATGAAGGCTCCAATCAGTTATTGTCCGATGCATATTTTGTGCAGCCATATTAGACATGCATGGAGAAAACATGTCTCTGTCATGGCTGAATATGTGCAGCATTAAGACATGCATGGATGAGACATGTCTCTGTCATGGCTGAATGTGTACAGCATTAAGACATGCATGGATGAGACGTGTCTCTGTCATGGCTGAATATGTACAGCATTAAGACACGCACGGACGAGACATGTCTCTGTCATGGCTGAATATGTACAGCATAAGACATGCATGGATGAGTCATGTCTCTGTCATGGCTGAATATGTACAGCATTAAGACATGCATGGATGAGACATGTCTCTGTTATGTCTGAATATGTACTGAAGCAATCTGATGAATTAGATTCGTGAATTCAGTAATTAGATCGAATTTGACAATTAATTAGATTATTAACAAATTTATAAGATTAATGACAAATTAAGTAAATTCTCGACGCTTAGGAAAATATTCCTGAAGAATTATGTTCATGGCGAATTAAGTAGATTCCTTTCGAATTAAGTATATTCATGGAAGATTAATTTGATCCTTAACGAATTTGGAAATTTTTTAATAAATTTATCGGATTTTAGAAATTCAGACAAAAATCTACTAGGAGATGATGAATTTTGAGTAACTGGAAAAGACATACTTTCATTCGCTGAATGGAGGAGATATTCATTATACATTCATGGGTTAATTATTCATTACTTGCCATTATAAACTAATTTTTATAATTCATAGTTTAATTCAAATGCAATAAATTAATCAATTGTGCAACTGTTTGCTTTCCAATACTTGCCAGAATTTAACTCCAACGATAAAATAACAAATATCTTTCAACGGCACTAGAAACTTATATCACATTTAATAATCAATATAATGCACCTAAATACTTTTATTATTAAATTTAATATTTGCCATGCCACTCCTCAACGGCCAAAGATTTTCCGCAATACGATTATTCTGTTTTTTCTTTAAGCGGCAATCGATCGATGATCGAGTGATTGCGCCAAGATCGCACACAAGATAAATCCTGACCATAAAATTTCCCGCATTGCAATCTTAATCAAACATGATATTATATCGAACTTCAGACGATGCCCTTGACTGGCGAAACTTAGCGACTTTAGGGCCACGTTGGCGACTATAGAGCCACGTTGGCGAGTTTAGGACCAAGTTGGCGACTGTAGGGCCACGTTGGCGATTTACGGCCAAGTTGGAGACTATAGGGCCACGTTGGCGAATTTAAGGCCAGGTTTGCGACTTAAGGGCCACATTGGCGACTATAGGACCACGTCGGCGACTATAGGACCACGTTGGCGACTATAGGACCACGTTGGCAACTTTAGGGCCACGTTGGCGGCTATAGAGCCACGTTAGCGACTAGAGGGCCACGTTGATGACTAATTAAAGGGCCACGTTGGCAACTTTAGGGCCACGTTGGCGAGTTTAGGGCCACGTTTAGTGGTCAAAAGCATATCCGAATTCTTTTTATTATAGAAAACAAAGGAGATCACAGTTTTTTTTTAAGTAAAGGCTCTGGATCTAGACATTTTCTTGTGAATTTTGAACTTCGAAAGAACTTCTTGGATTCAAACTTCATAAGAATTTTTTAGATGTTTTAGGTATATGAGGTTTATGCTGATGTGTTCTATACAATACATCGTTTATATTTTTTGTTTGATAAATATGGCGTTAGCGTATGTTTGACAATGTTGTTCTTCACACCGGTTTTATTGCTTTTATATAAGCACATGTAAGTTTAATCTTCAATATTGATGACTTCAATTAACTTTCGAACGATAATCCCTTCTGAGTATTTCAAAAAAACATTGAAAAAATCTCATGAGTGATCTCAAAATAGAGTGGTGAACTGCATTAAAAACGTGACGTAAAATGATATTAAAAACAACGCGTTATTGCGCAAGCCCGGCTAGCTCAGTCGGTAGAGCACGAGACTCTTAATCTCGGGGTCGTGGGTTCGAGCCCCACGTTGGGCGAAATTTTTTTTTTCGGGAAACAATTTTTAAAGGTGAAATCATTCGTGAACTTACAAGAGTCTATTTTAGAATACTATGATTGAATGAAACGGCCTCATATCAACACGAAATAAAATATGCTTTTAGTTTCCATGAAAATCTGTGTGCGGAACAATTCAATATTTTTGAAATTATATAATTTTTCCGTTTATTTCTAAAAAACGGCTCAATTTCATCAACATAATTTTATGTCATAAATGAATCCAGCGTTAGTTGCAATGCCTTGCATATTTTATTTCATATAACCTACATTTTTTTCGGATATATATTTCATTTTATAAATATGTCCAGCGTTAGTTGCAATGCCTCGTATATTTCAACACCAAAAAAGTGCGTAAACTTTTATTGTAAACACTAAATACGTTAAAATAGCTACATTACATTGGATGCATTTAAAAATGATTTTTTAATGCATTTTACGTGCTTGAACATACGTTGAAATCAAACGTCGATGAGAGCAGCGATTGCCAGGAAAGGTTACCAGCAATCGAAGTGAACCTTGGCGAAGGATTTGCAATTAACGCGCCTTTGACTTGATAAAAATGTGCTGCGGCCCAGCCTGCACTCAGAACAAGGAATGAGTCAATATGTCCGTATATTGACACACTTTTATATAGTATAGTATAGTATAGTATAGTATAGTATAGTATAGTATAGTATAGTATAGTATAGTATAGTATAGTATAGTATAGTATAGTATAGTATATAGTATAGTATCTTCGGCATTTAAGAATAGGCCTGGGCAGGCCTGTCGCCGATTCTTGTACTTTTCTGGACTATACTGGACTTATGATCAAATCTTTTAACGACGATAATTAGATATATTGCCACGCTTCCATGTATACAGCACTAGCTGATAACTCACAAAAGATC
Source organism: Hyalella azteca (assembly GCF_000764305.2). Classification (NCBI taxonomy): domain Eukaryota; kingdom Metazoa; phylum Arthropoda; class Malacostraca; order Amphipoda; family Hyalellidae; genus Hyalella; species Hyalella azteca. Next base: position 189,259 of record NW_025941577.1, read on the forward strand.
AAAAAACCATATAACAATTAATACAAACTCTCACTTATTTCTCTGAGGTTTCAAGTGCATTTATAAATTCCGGATCTCATAAGATTTGCAACGAAAAGAAACGTATTGTACGCTTACATTTTTCCAATAGATGAAGCAAAAATATCAGAAAATTGCGATAAAAATCAATAATTTCGAAGATCAAACTTTTTAGGTGAAATAGAAAACAATGCATGCAATTTTATATTGATATTTGTGCGTGTTTTTGATACATTAGTTTGACACTTCCATGAGTGTATTATTCATAACTTGTCATTAGTGACAGAAAACTTTTTGCTAACAATTAACCTTAATTAAAATTAACTTTTATACTATTTAAATACAAAAAAAAATACAACTAATACCATACAATTAACTTTTGTACTATTTATAAAATTCAATTGCAAAACTCAATTTCAATGTATATTTAACACAATAATGTATTACCTTTTAACAAATTGTAATTCATTTAAAATAATAGGAATACATTTAATTGTAAAAACTTATTTTAAAATTTAATTTTCTAAATCTCTATATTTCCATTCTGCATCTCCAGTCACAATCTAGTGACCCAGCAATCACCATCTAAAGGCCACCACAATATCTTCACTATCCCTAAAATTCACCAATATTCCTAATTAACCGCCAAGGCCACTTAGCGCCATCAATAAATGTTCTCTTCATTAAGTAAAATGGCAGCCTCTTTAAACACACACGCGCAGCACTTCAAATATACGAGCAAAAAATTACCTTGAATTGCCTGGAAATATTCCTTACTATTCACTCACAGCAATGAATGGGTCATGTTGTCCAAATAGTGATAAACGTACTGTTCTACCAACAGCATGAACAATGTAGCTTTGATACGCCCTGTTGCCATCGTTTTTTGGACAAAATGTTGTTTATTTTTTTTGAGTGTAGCCTCGGTACTGTAAGTTACACACTTACTTGAGTTACCCTTCCAACTTGGTGGCATTTTCATCAACTTTGGCATTTGTTTGAGTGATCGAAAGGTGAGTCAGATGAATAGAGGTGCGTCAAATATGGACACATGCATGAAATATGCACGCGCACCCACTACTCATTCATTACGCATCATTCATGACACTTTATTCATGACATATTCGATAAAAACGATTTTCGTGCTACAGAAACCGTTTGATTTGTTGTTCTAAAGGTTATTGATTGATTACAGATTAATATAGATTATTTTTATTTTACATTTTTCAGTATTTTAAGTTTCCTTTAATATTTCAACTGATTGCTAGCGGTTATGTTGCAGAATTTTTTGTATGGAGATCATTCATCATTTTTGTATGGAGATCATCAGACCAACATTTTATTTCCTTTTTGCAATAATTTCATTTGACTTTCCACGTCAGCTACAATAAATCTATAGGTAACTTTTCACGCACTGCCATTTAGTACAATATTAACAGAATAGCTAGAATTATATATGATATATTATCGATAAAATATAGGTAATATAGATATATGATATAGAAAAGTTCATTTCTGCAGAGCTCCGGTCCGCAAATACAGTTACAAATACAGTTACTACCGTATAATGTCGGGATAGGCGCTACATATTTTCTCATAACAAATTGCTAGCACTGTTATCTTTTCACTTGATGATTTAGAGCAATCATCAATCATAGTAGTTATGAATAATCGTATTCATATTAAAGCTGATGTAAAATTTCCCGCATAATGTTGCAGATGTTCACGCGTGAGTAAATGTTCACTCAAAATCATCCTGTATTGATCCTATTCATGTTTATTCATAAAGTGTTCTTCTAAAAAATAACGTACTCTAATGGTAATTAAGTACATCATATATATGTCAATTTCTTGACCTTATTTTTGTGTTGAACTCTCTTATCCTAATATCCCTTATATCAATTGAAAGAAGTTGTTCTTTAAGGACTTCATTGCTGCATTCATATGACTTCTCTGACGTATTCTTCAGGGCTTCTATTACGCATTTACGGAACTTCGTTAATGCCACTACATGCTAAGGGACTTGTGTTTGGCACTTAGAGGACTTTAAGGATCCCACTACATGCTAAGAAACGTGTTTCCGACATTCATTAGACTTTATAAATGTCACTGCATGCCTTAGAATTTATTTCTAGTGTTCACATTACTCCATATTTGCTGCTGCAAACCAATTCCTTACATGCAAATGACGTTGAAAGAATAACGATTATTTCGTTAAAAAAATGTTGACTACTAGTAAATATCATCTATAAAAAATTTTAGCAACGTTATTCTAACGTTAACTACGTTTAATCAACGTAATTTTACTGCTATGAATGTTTAAAGAACATTATTTAATGGTAAAAAAATGTTTAATCGACGTTACTTTAACGAAAGAAAGGGACAATCAACGTTATTTCAACGCTAATGACGCTTATTCGACGTTATTTAAACGGGAAATATACGTTTAAAAATGTTTAATTGACGTTATTTCAACAGAAAAGACGTCTAATTAACGTTACTTAAACGCAAAAAAACGTTAAATTAACAGTATTTTAACGTTTCAAAACGTTAAATCAAAGTTATTTGACCGTCAGATGCTGTGTAGGAAGGGACGTGTATCTGGCATCCATGAGACTTGATTGCCGTAATTCCTTTACATGTCCCAGCAGCCTTGGGGTTGAGGTGGACAAAGCTTGGCATTGTCTTATGGGCGATTTATGGGCGCGACATCGGCGTGCAGTTGTCCGCTATTAGCGCGACATGCACAGCTGTCGAGCCACCAGGAAGTCGGGGTATACTCCTGCATTTATATTTCCAAAAGATCAAGTAATTTTTCCTTCATGAGACACTGAGAAACAAAAAGGCAAAATTAATTTTTCGGTGACTTGTATGAGACGCGAAACAAAATTTGAGGAAAATCATTGCTGACAGTTTTTTTCGAGGATCAAAAATTATCCGGCATATATTTTTTTGTTTTAATGGCGACAAAGTTGTTAAAGAAAGCTAAGGAATTCTACAAATCATTAATATAACTTCTATTCATTGAAGGGATGATATGATACATTTTCTTTGATGTAAGAAGAATTCATGATATGAATATAACACAAATAGCCAAAGAATATTCCGGTAAAAACTTTATTCATTGTTTTTTTTAACATATTCAAAATTACTTGATCGTTTGCAGCGTGGAAAATGCACGACGTCAACGATGGCCGGCAGTGCAAGGGTCGATTTTTTACCAATGGTCAAGAATTGGTCAAGAGGTCAACCGCAGCCAAGAATTGTTGTCCTTGTATGGATGAAGGAAAAGCTTTCATGTGTAAGTCAAGTAACTCCATCAGAAAAGAATAACTGTTACCTGTCTAAACATCTGCTACAGTGACACCTGCCTGACATATACAACTTGTGATTAATAACTTAGTTCGTCAAGCTAGGTATTTCTTTTACTCCAGCTGTCACTACTAATGAAAGACGAATAATGTTGAAAAAATTTATTAATACAAATACGAATTTCAATTTACCCATCAACACGCATCAAATAGAATATATCAAATGAAGTTGAAAATGTTAGAAATGTTCCAAAAATTTCCTTTTTTTCACATTAATATTTATATTTTTTGATTGATTCTAACATTAGCGTTACACTCAGAAAATTGAACGGGTCACATTATCCCAACATGACCCACTCTTTGCTCGTTGCACTTATACATGCTTTTTCGTTGAGCCAAACTGTGTCAGGATGACACACACACAAAGGTAAAAAATCGCATCGCTGTTAGGAAAATGTCTCACTCATTTCTGTGAGTGTAGAAGACCTTTTACCTGAAAGGCCTGCATCGTTCCTAGCTCTCTCCTAGCTTGCCTTAAGAATTGCAAGGCATCTTCCCTAGCTCTTTCCTAGCTTGCCATCAGAATTGCAAGGCGTTTTCCCTAGCTCTTTCCTAGCCTGCCTTCAGAATTGCAAGGCGTCTTCCCTAGCATTTGCAGGGATGCCTAGCGCCTTGACCTTTGCCTTGCCTGTTTGTCCCTCCCTGCGCCCGCCCTCAACTCACACGCAGCTTCTATTTTTATGCTGATGTTCACACAGCAAACACAACGAAATGTATGCATGAATACCTAGAAACATTCATAATTTGGAAACATTCATTCATAATTATCAATATCTAGAAACATTCTTAATTTGGAAACATTCATTCATAATTATCAATATCAAGAAACATTCATAATTTGGAAGCATTCATTCATAATTATCAATATATTGTTCAATAATTGTTGAACGGCAATTATCAATAATTGTTTTGCAGTTTTTTAAATCACGCAGCAAACACGACTTAATAGAATTGTTTAACAAAACCTGTTAATATCTAGAAATTTACATAATTTGAAGAGCATTTTTTTCATTTTGCACTTCTCTTACGCAATTATGATCGCTTGTAATTGCAGTTAAATAAATAAATGAAACACGAGAGAATAAAATTAATAATTGATGACATTAAAAGTTTAAAGGTTAGCATAGTGTATGACAAATAATACGGATATATAAATTTCAGGAATTTTCTAGACGAATATAATCTCGGCATTTTTGGATTACTTACCAATTTATTTGTTACTAAATAAAATTTAGATAATAATAGAAAGTATTGAAAAACCTTTTTCACGTAATTGGTCTGACTCAACAATTTAATTACTAAATTCACGTAATTGTCTTAATAGTCATAAACGAGCATCCCCTTCAGATATTTTCAAGATTTCTATTGCAACAAAAACTATAAATTGGAATTAAAATACGGTAATTTTCAGCATTTTATTGGTAGAATAAGTAATTTTCCTGAAGAAAAATACAAGTTTACTTTGTTGAGCGCATAAAACTGTTTCATAGACTTGTAATATTGAAAAATGATTCAAATAAGTACATCATAAGGTAATTTTGGAACTCAATTAACCATTCAATGCGTATAAGTTTGTAGTTGTGTGAGGAAGACATAAGTTATGCTTGAAAATATTAAAAATGTTCATATAAAAATGCACCTCTGAATATCCCACCTACGTCACATCCCGATCAAAAAATTATTCATTGCTTTCTAAAATCAGTAGAAAAACTGTTGACAGACTCTTTATTCAACCCATTTAAAAACAGTAAAAAAAACTGTAGACAGACTTTCTAATCAAATCATAAACAGTAAAAAATCTGTAGAGAGACTTTCTATTCAACCATTTAAAAACAGTAAAATAACTAGAAAAACTTTCTACTCAACCCATTCAAAACAGTAAAAAATTGTAGACAAACGTTCTACTCAATTAACCCATTCAAAACAGTAAAAAACTGTAGACAAACGTTCTACTGAACCCATTCAAACAGTAAAAAAACTGTAGACAAACTTTCTACTCAACCCATTAAAAACAGTAAAAAAAACTGTAGACAAACTTTCTACTCAACCCATTAAAAACTGTAAAAAGATTAGAAAAACTTTCTACTCAACCCATTTAAAAACAGTAAAAAGCAGAAAAAACATTTAAAAAATAAAAATTTAAAACAGTAAAAAAGCTCTAGACAGACTTGCTGTTCATCTCAAGCCAATTAACGTCTTCGATTTTCTTAAAAGTTTTTTATTTCCCAGCGCGGCTGAGAACGTGTCGGGCGAGCGGGCGTTGCGCAACAAGCATTGTTCGATCGCGCAACGCAACTCAGAAAGTTCTGGTCAAGTTGGTCAGGTTGGGTCAGGTTGGTCATGTATGTACAGTATTTCAGGTTGTTCAGATAAATTAGGTTGGCTAGATTTATCGGTTAGTCAGATTTGTGATTTTGGTGACAATTGTGATGTTGGGTAGGTAAGTTGAATTTTTGATGTTGGTCAGGTTGGTCTGGTTGGTCAGGTTGACCAACATTTTGATGTTGGTTACATTCGTCTGGTTGATCAGGTTGTTAAGGTTGCTAATTCACTTATTTGGTTAGATTTTTCATTGTTGGCTAGGTTAGGTGATTCGGTTTGGTCTGATAGGTGCATGCAACAATTAATTGATGTTGTATTTTCTAAAAACATTTAATCGGGCTTTGAACTTTGGCCGACGTTGAAATAACGTTTATTCAACGTCGTTTGAACGACATAATCTCGTAATCAACGTTCCTTGAAAATCACTTCCGTGGCGTGTCAAACCGTCACCTCAGAGAAATGAGTGGAACCTTGTTCAAATAGCCCCTGAGTGGGTCATCCTGACCCAGTGATGTCAAGCAAAAGTGTCGTATCAGTGATACGTCCGCTCCCTGTCTCCCGCTGTGGGTAAGAAAGTGCGACAATATGGCCCATTCATTTCTCTGAGTTGGCAGTTCGATCAGCATTCATCACGATTTTTTTTAATGCAGTTTGCATTTAGCCAAGCAGAGCTGCCATTTTTTGAAGAGCTTGAAGACCACATGTGGCAGCCCAACATAGCGTCGTGGCAGCCCAACATGGCGTGGTGGGAAACCAACATGGCGTAGTGGCAACCAAACATGGCGTAGTGGCAGCCCAACATGGCGTAGTGACAGTCCAACATGGCGTCGTGGCAGCCCAACATGGCGTAGTGACAGCCCAACATGGCGTAGTGGTGGCCCAACATGGCGTGGTGGCAGCCCCAACATGGCATGGTGGCAGCCTAACAGGGCGTCGAGGCAGCCCAACATGGCGTGGTGGCAGCCCCAACATGGCGTCGTGGCAGCCCAACAGGGCGTCGACCCAACATGACGTCTTGGCAGCCCAACATGACGTCTTAGCAGCCCAACATGGCGTAGTGGCAGCCCAACATGACGTCTTGGCAGCCCAACATGACATCTTGGCAGCCCAACATGACGTCTTGGCAGCCTAACATGACATCTTGGCAGCCCAACATGACGACTTGGCAGCCCAACATGGCGTAGTGGCAGCCCAACATGACGTCTTAGCAGCCCAACATGGCGTAGTGGCAGCCCAACATGACGTCTTGGCAGCCCAACATGACGTCTTGGCAGCCCAACATGACGTCGAGGCAGCCCAACATGGCGTAATGGCAGCCCAATATGACGTCTTAGCAGCCCAAAATGGCGCAGTGGCAGCCCAACATGATGTCTTGGCAGCCAGACATGACGTCGTGGCAGCCCAACATGACGTCGTGGCAGCCCAACAAGGCGTCGTGGCAGCCCAACATGACGTCGCGGCAGCCCAACAAGGCGTCGTGGCAGCCCAACATGACGTCTTGGCAGCCCAACAAGGCGTCGTGGCAGCCCAACATGGCGTCGTGGCAGCCAACCATGGCGTCGTGGCAGCCCAACATGGCGTCGTAGCAGCCCAACATGGCGTCGTGGCAGCCCAACACACAACACATCGCTTGAATACACAGCACACACAACACATCGCTTGAATACACAGCACACACAACACATTGCTTGATTGCACTTCGCTTATATATACGTACCCATGTATAAATAGTTTCAAATAAAATCTAATGTTATAAATTCCATACAAAAAATCAGCACAAATTTGCTACGCTGTGGTTAGATTTGATGAACTTTTTCAAAAATTTTCAATGAATTTCTTTCCTAATTACGTTATAATATACAACAGAAGAATTGAAAATACTTCATCTTATTGTCAAGAATTTGATTAATTTAAGGAGGTTCAACTAGTCAAATTTTGTTATGCATCGAAGAGAATTTTTTCATTAATTCATTTTTCAAGAGAATTCATTTATTGACTAACCAGTATTTATCCCTACTTATTAAAATAATTGTTACATAAACAACCAAAAACACCATCATTATTAATTAACACTAGTTTCTGGCCATATTTCTTGGAAGGGAAAAAATATTTTGCCACGAAAATGTCGCTATATTCTAGGCTGATCCTGCCTCTGTTATTGTCATGCCATTCTGCCCCTCCTTGTGCCCCTTCTTTTGCACCTCTTTGCACCCCTCATTTCATCTTCCTTGTGCCCTTTTATTGCCCTTCGTTGTGCCCCACCTCATTTCCCTCCTTCCGCCCCTTGTTTTGTCCCTCCTTATTTACTCTATTCAGCCCTCGTTGTGCCATCATTGTGCTCATGCCTTTCCCTCTTTTTCTGCCCCTCTTTGCAACCATCGTTTCCCCCCTCCTCGTACCCCTCTCTGCGCCCCTCGTTTCTTCCTCCTTGTGCCCCTCTTATCGCCCCTCCTCCAGCCCCTCGCTATACTCTGCCGGATGATGTGCCCAGCACCAATATCGTCGTCCGCAAATGTATTTCAGTGTCCGCGCCAGCCAATATGCCGGACGAGATCGAGTCCGAGCGAATATTCCCGCGAATGCGGAGAGTTTTGGTGCTGTTCAGAAACAAATATTTGGCTATATTCGCTAACATTGAACAATATTTGCTAGTATTGAACATTAGTTACTAATATTGAACAGTATTTGCTAATATTGAACAGTATTTGTTAATATTGAACAGTATTTGCTAATATTGATCAATATTTGCCAACATTGAACAATATTTGCTAATATTGAATAATATTTGCTAATATTACAGAAAATTTATTAAAAGACTGGGTGAAGAATAATATGGCGAATATGGCAACAGTTGATGGTCACAAACTAATATCGAGAAATATTTGCTAATTTTGAACAATATTTACGGTACATTATCACATCACGGTTGTTATTGTATCAACTGTACGACAGTATATACGGGAAATTAGCACGGCAGAGATGGTGCCAACTGCGCGGTATTTTTTAAACCAAATATCATCAGTTCTGCAGTTGTTTTTCAGCACTGGCTAATATTGGACTATATTCAGCAGATGATATTACCACGATCGTTTTTGTGCATCAACTGTACCTTAATTTCTTCTATATTCGCTCTCTGATATTTGAAAGCATGAGATATTGAACTATATTCGCCAGGCGATATTAGCACGGCCGATATTGTGCATGAACTGCAGTTTAATTTCTTCAATATTCGCTCTCTGATATTTGCAAGCATGCGATATTGAACTATATTCGCCAGGTGATATTACCACGACCGTTATTGTGCATCAACTGCAGTTTAATTTCTCCAATATTCGCTCTGTAATATTGGCAAGCATGTGATATTGAACTATATTCGCCAGGTAATATCAGCGCGACCGTTATTGTGCATGAACTGCAGTTTAATTTCTCCAATATTCGCCCTGTAATATTGGCAAGCATGTGATATTGAATTATATTCGCCAGGTGATATTACCACGACCGTTATTGTGCATCAACTACAATTTAATTTCTCCAATATTGGCTCTGTAATATTGGCAAGGACGTGATATTGTCAGGTCACGGGAGCCCTTATTGCTGATGACGCTGATGGCTCTCGGACGGTTCAATAAGCCAAGTTTTTCCGGAGCGTCAGGCGGAACCTGCGAATATGAGACGCGGCCTCGGCTTTGACGGGACGCCAGGCACGGAATCGGACAAACAGCGGCGGAATGGAGGAATTTCGGATTAAATTTAGGTATTATGGACATTAATTTTAGGATTCGAAAGGACAGTTTTAGGATTTAACAGGACAATTGCATCAGTGATTCAGGGATTAGTATTTAAAAAAAGACGGATTGTGGTAATTGCGCACTAAATTGAATGATTTAATAGACATTCAAGGACCTAAGACGACCATTTTAGGATATTAAAGGACAATTGTATTAAGGATTCATGTATCGGATGCTAGCTGAGACGGACTCTGTACAGGAATTTTGAACTAAATTTTAGGCTTCTAAAGGGCATTTATGGCTATAAAAGAGAAATAGAAGGATTATATAAACATTCGCTACACCATCATGCGTAGAGATTGTATAGTCATCATGTAGGAAGGTTGTATAAGTTATCATGTGTAGAGATTGCACAGTTATCATGTAGTGAGATTGTATAAGATTGCATGTGTAGAGATTGCATTGTCATCATGTAGGGAGATTGTATAAATTATCATGTGTAGAGATTGCATAGTTATGATGTAGGGAGATTGTATAAGGTATCATGTGTATATATTGCATAGTTATCATGTAGGGAGATTGTATAAGTTATCGTGTGTAGAGATTGCACAGTTATCATGTAGGGAGATTGTATAAGTTATCATGTGTGGGGATTGCATAGTTTTCATGTAGGGAGATTGTAAAAGTTATCATGTGTAGAGAGTGCATAGTTATCATGTAGTAAGACCTAGTAAGTTATCACCTAGAGACCTGACTTAATATGTGTAGATGTTGGGTGCTCTTTATACCTATAATTTGTATTATAATTTTCTATCCGAGAATAATGGGCACAAAGCCTATATAGGATATAAATACTTCCAATTTATAATTTATAGATCGCGTATGTTTTAAATACAATGTTTTAATAACACATTACGCATGAATACCATTAGGGGCAATTTATAACTTAAGCATCACGTATTATTTTATATGACTTTATTATCGAGTAAAAATAATTAAAAAATATAAGTCAATATTGAAATTTTATTTTATTTAATTTAAGTAAAAATTTAATTCCGTTGTAATTCCTGAGATTCAAATAAATCGGTTATTTTCAATGCATTTACAGCAGAGTAATAATAATTATAGTAATTGTAGCCAGTTATTTAAATAATGGTGTACGATCCATTTCTATCTTGCCAAAGGTATATGTATTAAAATTATTTTATATTGTAGATTTTTTATCCTTCTTCATATTGCTAAAGGTATTAACAATTATTTATATTACTAAATTTAATCAAAGTTAATCATATTGCTAAATTTATCGAAAGGTAATAATGTTGCTAATGTGTTTGACAGACTTTCATATTCCAAAGGTTAGTCAATGTTAATCATATAGTCAAAGTTATTAAAAATTAATTTTATTGCTAAAGTTATTAAAAAATAATCTTATTGCCAAATCTAGTCAAAGTTGATGATATTCCTAAATCTAGTCAAAGTTAAATATATATAATATAATGTAATCATATTGCCTAAGTTATTAAAAAGTAATCATAATGCTAAGTTATTAATATTTAATGGTAAAGTCTTCGCGTATCACAAAATTGATCCTCGTAACTGACTGGAGATCAATCACGAGCGTCCATTGATCACTATCCGATCAGCGTGTGATTAATGATGCTCACTGGATGATGTGATGCACGTCATGATAAATGATGATGGATGATGTGGTGAGCATTACATGTTGCTTAGCATCACACAAATAACATCGCACTAAACACATCACACTAATAACATTACACTAATAACATCACACTAATCACATCACACTAATAACATCACACTAATAACATCACACTTATAACATCACACCAATAACATCACACTAATAACATCACACTAATAACATCACACCAATAACATCACACTAACTAATAACATCACACTAATAACATCACACTAATAACATCACACTATTCACATCACACCAATAACATCACACTAATGATATCACGAAAGTTGTCGTGAGTTTGAGTAATTATAGATCATTAAGTCAATAAATCACCGAACAATTGTTAAAAACTTTTTTATTAATTTAGTTACCATTAATAATATAAGAAAAACATGTGCGTTATTGAAGCATAAATATGGGATATATCACAACATATTTTATGGTGACTTTTAGCTATATTATGTAACGCTCCGAATATATTATGAATACAAGTTTAAGACTCTTCTAGATGTATTAAGTATTATACAATTAATTAAAGTGTGGGAAATTTATCGTTTTTGAATGTTGAAATATTATGCGTGTATGCGTGGTGCGTGTATGCGTGGTGCGTGTATGCGTGGTGCGTGTATGCGAGGTGCGTGTATGCGTGGTGCGTGTATGCGTGTTGTATAAATGAATTACACGAAGAATGTGGCTGTGTCAAGATTTTTTGCGAGGAATGACGAGGCATGAAGCAGAAGTGCTGAGTCATGCCGCAGTTCTGGAGGTCGCTTAAATGTGGCCCCGCCTGAAGGTGGAAACGTATGTATTTTTGTATTTATTACCTTTACTTTATTAGTTGATAAATTTTAAAAGTTAAAATTAGTTAATTAAGTGCAACGTAATTTTTACTTATTTCATTAGTTTATAGGCTTTATTATATATTAATAGGCTTTCAATATTATATTCAATAAAATAATGTTAATATAAAAATATTTTATTTTTAAATATTTATTTTATTGTAAAAATACAATAAAATATTCAATAAAATAATGTTGGTTCAACAGTCAGCAGTCAAGGGGAGATAATATAGAGTTATATAGAATAAAAAAAAATAAAGTGCAGATATATAGGTATAGGATGGCAGAATTTGTTCCCATAAGCTGGTTTGATTGTTGACAAATTAAAAAAATATAACTCAGTACTCACTGCAGTGAGTGACAGAGAGCGCATTTTCTCGTCGACGAAAACGTTAGGTCACGAACGGACAGACAGACGGACGGACAGACGGACAGACAGACGGACATGGCGAGCATAATAGTGCATTTTTTCCATAAATGAGAAAATGCGCTAAAAACGATTCACTGCTCTCAAATCGAACCTGCATGAAATAAAGTAAATACAGAGCATATATGTATCAAATTATATATATAATTATATATATTTATATATATAGTAAAGAAATGTAAACACTAGCAGTGGCGACTTAAGTGAGTACAAATAAAGCTTCGACAGGTGTTATAAGAAGCTCCTACACTTGGCAGCGACTGTGGTCAGCCTATACCGGGAGAAATGATAGGGAACTTGTCCAAATAGCGATGTACTCTTTGCGCTTATGTGGGTCATTCTGATACAGTTTGGCTCGACAAAAAGAGCGTATCACTGATACGTTCGCTTGCTGATCGTACCATAGGTAAGAAAGTGTACCACTATTAAGACAATATGACCTACTTTTTTCTGATTGTATATCGCCATGCCCCTTCTTCAACAGTATCGCCCCCATCCATTTTGTATTTGAAAAGTGATGGTTTTTAAATGGAGGATTTTTTGTTCACGATAAATTTTCCTGAATTATTCAATGTTTTAATTTATTTTAGGATTTTTCTTAGGTTCAGGTCTACCGTAGCTTTTGAGTCACTCCCAAACCCTGACTTTATGCAATGGATTATTTATGTTATCATAAATTGTACTTTCTCAGCATTGTATTAAAATTTTTATGAGGTTACATAGAACACTTTTGTAATTGCAATAACCATTTGTATAATTTTCAGCAAAGGTAGTAACGACAGAAATTGCTTTATAAGAGTAATGATAATATTGATGGAAGTCCTGCTGAACCGAACTATTATTTTCTAACGATTAGCTCAAATGCAACCTAAACTCGGATATACAATAGTAGATAGCATAACGAGCGCATGGCGCCATTTTCCATAAACAGCTTAAATCATAGGCTACCACAAGCATTTACCCTCAAATCTTACCCAACAAAATTAACTAATTACCCCTGATCCGTCAATATTATTAAGAACAATTACCCCCAAATCTGCATAAACAGGGTACCGATCATGAATCTTATCCAACAAAATGAACCAATTACTCCCGAATCATGAGTTAACGATCATTTACCCCGATTTTACTACACTCTTTAACCGAAAACTCAGGACTTAACCTAGAGCGATTGCCTGAAAAATACTTCTGTGGAATATATAATTGATTTAAATTTAAAATTTAAATCAATTATATATTCCACAGAAGTATTTTTCAGGCAATCGCTCTAGGTTAAGTCCTGAGTTTTCGGTTAAAGAGTGTAGTAAAATCGGGGTAAATGATCGTTAACTCATGATTCGGGAGTAATTGGTTCATTTTGTTGGATAAGATTCATGATCGGTACCCTGTTTATGCAGATTTGGGGGTAATTGTTCTTAATAATATTGACGGATCAGGGGTAATTAGTTAATTTTGTTGGGTAAGATTTGAGGGTAAATGCTTGTGGTAACCTATGATTTAAGCTGTTTATGGAAAATGGCGCCATGCGCTCGTTATGCTATCTACTTACAATGATTAGGATTAAATAATTAATGCCCATTACAAATAACCTTCATTACCTGTCCTGTCTCGACTAATTTCGAAATTGATTAATTTTTGTATCGAACCTATTATTGGACATGAATTTTATATAAACGTATATGTTCCAGCTCTAGAGTTGCCAAGAAATATGTCCCGACGTCTACGGCAAGCATCATGGAATTTCTAGTGTGACTTCTAGACTCTATCTAGCATAAATATTATGAAATATCTAGTATAACTTCTAAATACCATATGGTATAACTACCAAGTTCTATATAGTACAACTATTAGATACCATCTAATATACTTCTTTATCTAGTATATAATTTTCAACTTGAGTAGCATGAAGAAAAACCTACAGAAAATCAACAGCCTGCGGCACACTGAAGGTTCGAACGCAGCTGCCGACAAAAGACAAGTTTCCTACAATGGCCACACGGCGAAGCGTCTTTTTAAAAGCTTGCCATTGAGTTGATCAGTTTCATTGTTGTGAAGGGTGTATGTTGCAAAGACTAACCCTTCCCTATAACAACCTTATAATTAAAGGTAATCTTCTCGCTGACCACAACGCCAGTGATATTACCGCAGGATGAAGGTATTTTAGTTGCTTCGAAGGCTATTAGCTAATTGCTAATTGCAGTGCCCAATAATTAACGCTCTAAGCTATCTATTGCATGTGTGTACAGTTTTGAAATGCATGGCATATCATCATTTTTCAAGAAATATCTTCTGTTGCTGTAAGAACGAACATAAAAATAAAACAATTTTTGTATGCAATTAAATGAAGGAATTCATTTTAATCACATTTCAAATTCACTCCGATGGACTCAGATGCAAACGATGCTAATGAATTGCTGGCTTTTTAGTGACTATAAGATATATTTTTTCATTCCTATACATGATCAAAACATTGTATTTGAAGCTGAAAGGAAAAAATTATTGACAACATTTTACAGTAAATGCTGTATGAAACTTCTATAAGTTGGTCAGATAACTTTTCAAAATAAATCATTCAAAGAAAACGCTAAACTTGCGTCAAGTTTAGGGAGTTTCGCAAATTTCAAGAAGAAGAAATTTCTGCTGTCACAAACAAACTTCATGCAACTTCAACTTGAAAAAGAAACTTAGATCGAATATCTACTTCGGCCTCAAAGGCAGAATCCTTTAATGGGAGAAAATCTTTTTTCAACTAGATTAACACATCCGGGCGTAAAATTAATGCAGAAATCATAGGCATGACACACGGAATTCCAGCAACATGTGCTCAAATTATTCAATAAATTATAATTCATTCAACAACAAAGAATTTATTGCTATTCAAAATCATGTATAATTGATTCACAATAATTATAAAATCTTCGTACGCTACCAACTCTTTCCAGTCAACTTACAGATTATAGTCACGAAAATAGAAGTTGATTGTGGTTGATAGAAGTGTGGTTGATTGATTTATTGAAGAATCATTAACTGATGTTTTCAGGATAATTCTCAAATTTGTCCAAGTTTTGAATCGCAAAAAAATGTATTTTCATGTGTTGTTATCATCAGCTTTTCCAGTTCAGTAATTTAAATCCCAAATTCCACTTCTGATAATACCCAGTTGAAATGTCGATACGCATGTAAGATCTGAATAAAATAAATCATATTCTGCAAGTAGTGACACACTTTCTTACCTACGGTACCCACACAAGCTCAAAAATTGTATTGCTATTTGGATAGATCTCGCTTAGTTCTTTGAGTGCATACGGTGGTTCACTCTACTTCCGTACGCATGCGTTCAAATAATTGTACAAATGAATAATATATAAATATAGATAGCAATAAATATATATGCATAATAAATAAATATAGATAATAAATGAAGCTATATACTAAATAAATATAAGTAATAATAGAAGTTACAATTAGTAAAAGTTGAACATAAATAGAGTGACGGGCTAATAGATGACCAAGCAAACCAGGGCGCAGTTGGAGCAGCGCTAGAATAGATTTGTGCACTCAGAGAAGAGGATGGATCTTCTTGTCCAAATGCTGACAAACTTTCTCCCCGTAGCACTAATACATTCCTTTTACCGGGCCAAACTCAGTCAGGATGACCCGCACAAAGGCACAAAGTGCATCGCTATGTGGACAAAGGCTCACTAATTTTTCTGAGCGTAGAATATCGGGCTGTCAAGACAACAAAATCTTGTGTTCTGTGTGGTGGTTTGTGTTCTGTGTGGTTGTTCATGTTCTGTGTGGTTGTTTGTGCTCTGTGTGGTTATTTGTGTTCTGTGTGGTTGTTTGTGTTCTGTGCGGTTGTTTGTGTTCTGTGTGGTTGTTTGTGTTCTGTGTGGTTGTTTGTGTTCTGTGTGGTTGGTTGTTCATGTTCTGTGTGGTTGTTCATGTTCTGTGTGGTTGTTTGTGCTCTGCGTGGTTATTTGTGTTCTGTGTGGTTGTTTGTGTTCTGTGTGGTTGTTCATGTTCTGTGTGGTTATTTGTGTTCTGTGTGGTTGTTTAGTTAATTAAAGAAACATTTTATTACAATATATATCATACCATGTCGCCATCATAAAATCCTGCGTACGCTCAGAAAAACGAGTGAGACTTTGTCCGAATAATAATGTACTTTTTTGCTCCTGTGGTTATCTTGACCCAGTTTGGATAAAAAAATTAGCGTATCAGTGCTACGTGCTATCAGTGCTTTAAAGTGTGTCAGTATTTGGAAGATATGATGCATTAATTTTTCTGAGAGACAATTACTAAAAAAAAACAAATGCAATTCCAAGCAATCCAGGGCTGATTTTTTTTCAAAAATCAGCTCAATAAATACCTCGTTCACAAAAAATCATTCGGTATGCCACTTAAGTGCTTTAGCGATTATTTTTCTCAAAAATACAAAACAGCATTCCTGGTTAAATTTAGTAGCGCAATTTTTGTACACTTTGTTTCAAAACAAAGTAGAATTTCTGGTCAACTTCACGAGGCTAATTTGCGTACAGAATGTTTCAGAACAAAATTTGGTGGTTTTCCCTCTACAGCCCATCCATATAGCGGCCACCCCGCTATATTCGTGGATCACTAGCGACTTTCCTAGCGCCGGTTCTCACTCACACCAACGACAGATCAACGGCTTCTCGATTTTTTACGGAATTCCGTTAAGTCTTCGCTTCCGCCAAATTGGATTCCGAATTTTTAGAATGTTGCAGATTTTTTAGATCAAACGACCCTGCAGTTGAGCTTTTGCTGCGAAACTGATCAGCTGCGTGTGAAATAGATTGGCTAAATTGATGGAAGATATAGAACTGATAAATGTATATATAATAACTGTACGACATTGTTACTGGGTGCAAGGGTCTTTTATACATGGCTATAGTAAGTTATAGTAGTTAGTATATAAGTCGTCAGTAAGTTATTATAGTTAGTATATAACTATAAGTAGTAAGCATCCATGCAGACCATGTAAAAGTTAGATATTAATATAAATAAAATGTCATTATGTTGCAAGCCATCCAGCTTAAAGCCACGATGATTCAATGTGTGTAGAGAAATTTGATTTCAAAAACATAACGTTTAAATATTCTAAGTTTCAAACCATTGCGTTTCAAACCATAACGTTTCAAGCCGTTAAGTTACAAGGCTCTAAGACGGAAGAGAAAAGCTCTCATTAAATCTTCAGTAATTAGCTTGTCTCTAGTCTAGTAGGTCATCTTGATTAGGCTAATTTTGTCCTTTAATTAGGACTATAATTAGTAACGATTTCTTGGCAATTAGCGAGATAAAAAGAAACTTAACTGTACTGACACTCGAGAAAACGGGTGTCAAAAATTTAGGTTAAACTTCAGAAAAGTTGAAGAAATTTCATAAGGCAGTTTATAAACACCTTAGTTTTTCATCATGAATTGTATCCTTTCCTTTCGCTATAAATTCCTTACAAACATTCAAATTTTCAGATCATTTAATGAGGTATACATGAAGAAAACAGATTCATGTCTCGGTGCGCGTTTAAGTCTTCAAATTATTGCAATCTTTCAATTTTTGAAATATTATGCTCAATAGCTTATTTATTTATAATTCTATATACTCCTATTGAAGGAATATTACATACTAGCAATTGTGACAGCCTCACATCTCATTACATTCATGCCTAAACTTTTACCTACCTTTCATACCTTTGCCTGCTGGTGTAGTTTCCTTTTTGTGCCTGGAGTTCAAAATTTTGTGCCTAGAATTTAAAAATTTTTGCCTAGAGATAAATGTGAGAATATTTCCAAATAGCGATGCACATTTTGCGGTTGTGTGGGTCATCCTGACTCAGTTTCGCTCGGCAACTGAGTTTATACGTATGTGCAACGTCCCCTCTCTGCAACGGGGGTGGATGAAAAAATTTGTAAATACGTGTAAAAAATGTCAATATGTTTCGCTTGAACTATGACCCATTCTCTTTTCTGAATGAACCCAGTCATTAAAATGCTTATGCCATCTCGGTTATTTTCTCGACCCAAACCTACGTACACTCAGAAAGTGAATAGGTCATATTGTACTAACAGTGACACACTTTCTTACCCACGGCAGAACCGGATCCTAGGGCTTACCCACGTATTCGCTCTTTTTAAAATTATGTCAGGATGACCCACATAAAAATGCATCGCTATTCGGACAAACTCTCACTAATTTCTATGAGTGTGGATGGAGGTTAGCATGAATAAAGTCTTTTTTTGCAAGCGGAGGGCGGAGGTCGTCCAGCGAATAAAACAATATATTGTATGAAGATCTAAGAGAAATGCACGTTATGAAAATATCAGAAAATATAAGAGTTTCTTTGCGATTTGTTGGAATTTATTTAAAATTAAAAATTGATTTAGATTCTTTATAAAGCAAATAAGTAAAATTTAAAATTACTAATTAAATTTAATTGCTTCAGTAAATTTACTAAAATAATTCTAACTTATTAAACTATTGAATACTTAAAGGCTGCAATCGGCTTAGTAAATGCATAAATATAATTCTAAATAATTCAACTGCAAAAGAAGTTAAGCACGGAAATTTAAGTGCGTAATTAGGCGACTTCGGAAATTCGCTAATAAAATTCCAATTAACTTAACTCTAAATGAAGTTAAGCAGAAGGAATTTAACGCTGCAAGTATCTCAGAAACAATGCTTAAAAAGTTTCTATTAATTTAGCTACAAAAGAAATGAAACGAAAGACTCAAAGTCTGTAAAGGCATGATGCTGTTCCTGTAGCGTTACAGCGCGCGCTAAAACTGCAGCATTTTTGCCTGTACTTTGATTAGGAGAAACGTGACACAGCGTGAGGCTTGCAGCGTGATTAGTGGATTAGTGCTGTGAGATTAGTATGATTAAGAGTTTAGCGTTGGTGAGATTAGTGTGATTAACAGTTTAGAGTTGGTGAGATTAGTGTGATTAACAGTTTAGCTTTAGTGAGATTAGAGTGATTAACAGTTTAGCGTCTGTGAGATTAGAGTGATTAACAGTTTAGCGTTCGTGAGATTAGTGTGATTAACAGTTTAGCAGTGAGATTAGAGTGATTAACAGTTTAGCGTTCGTGAGATTAGTGTGATTAACAGTTAAGCGTTAGTGAGATTAGTGTGATTAACAGTTAAGCGTTAGTGAGATTAGTGTGATTGACAGTTTAGCGTCTGTGAGATTAGTATGATTACGGTATTAGTCATGGTGAGATCAGTGTGATTAATGGAATAATGTTCGTGAGATTAGCCTGCAGGGCTCACCTCTCGTCTGCAGGACTCACCTCTCGCCTGCAGGGCTCACCTCTCGCCTGCAAGGCTCACCTCTCGCCTGCAGGGCTCGCCTCTCGCCTGCAAGGCTCACCTCTCGCCTGCAGGGCTCACCTCTCGCCTGCAGGGCTCACCTCTCGCCTGCAAGGCTCACCTCTCGTCTGCAGGGCTCACCCTGTCTCTTATACACATCAGATGTGTA